>NW_007378856.1:30925-66154 GCF_000475195.1 Diaphorina citri | reverse complement strand
GTGTCGTAAAATTGTCATCTGTTTAGTTTGATGTTAAGATTTTAATATGAAAAACTAGCACGGGGAATGATAGTTGCTGTGTATTGCTGAGTGTTGTACTTTTATTTTATGTTGTGATAGTTTTATATATGTCCTAATCCATAATATGTTGTGAAAGCAGTGTTGTGTTTTCTAATTTTGATTTTAAAGGTCGTGTTGTTTGAAACGGAATGCTTTCTTACGTGAAGGATGGTGGATTCCCAATGGTTTATATGATACTCGTTCAAAAGAGGTGGGGAAATCGTCTCGTTCCCGAGAGGAGGGAAGCGGGTGTACGAGCTAAAGTTTAAAAGGGACTCACAAAATGGCGCGGAAGTGTAAATTTCCCTGTTTCATGTGTAAAGTTGCCCGGTTTTCAAAAACCAACTAATGGTAATTAAACGTGATTTAAACATGAAATGTCATCTTGTTATCACAATTTTCGTCTTTCGTATCTTCAGTTCGGGGGATTTACGTAGTACATTTCGGGAGGAGTTGTTTTCATTTGAGATCAGGGGTAGTCGATTTCATTTTCCGGGATCGTTACATCGCGAAATGGAGGACCTTGAAACATCGGGGAACTTTACATAGACAAAAGCTAGTTGTGGATAATTGTTTTTCACTCAAGAACATGTGAAGGAGGTACTGAGTAGTGACGCGATCTGAGGGAGTTTGTCCGTATTAGGCGGCTCGTCGGGGGCGAGCTGTGGTCAGAAATTCTTGGCTTTGATTTCGACAGCGAAATGTTTGTTTCGGGATGCTTATTTTGGAGCAATGATGGATTCTCGCCGTTCAAAAAAACGGTCTTATTTCATATCAGTCTGCGCCAAATTTATTGGCTAGATCTTTAAGGTATCTACTGTGGAGTGCTCAGTATTGTAGTTAAAGCCTCTGTAATATTCATCTAGGAGGAGAGAGGAGTATTCACTCTAGAGAGAGAGAGAGAGAGAGGGGAGGATAAAAAGCAGAAGATAGATACAGGGAAAAAAATCGCTGGAGAATTAAAATTTCAAGATGGGGAATTATTAGAGAATAGATGGGTGGGTAGAGAGAGAAAACAAAAAGCTTTTTACTACCCCCAGGGTCGAAATGGGAAGGAGGAGGGAGGGGGGGGATGTCCGTACAAGATGATACGAGGAGCATTTGTGTATGAAGAAGAAGAAGGAGGAGGAGGAGGAGGAGGAGGAGGAGGAGGAGGAGAAGAAGGAGAAGCTTTTGAAGAAATTCCTCAGGGGGCTATAAATTTGTTTTGGAATAAAAAGAAGAAGAGAAAGCGAGGAGAGGAGGAGGAGAAGGAATTCATATAATATAAATTAAAGGTCGTATTATTATCTTTGTTTTATAAACAAGGAAAAAACAGAAAAATAGAGTATGTGGAGATGGAGAGAGAGAGAGAGAGAGAGAGAGAGAGAGAAAGAGAGACATGCTGTTCAAAATCATGTGTTCAGGGAAAGTAGGAAAAGTTTTAAATTATCACTTTTTTAAAAAAGAAAAGATGAGCAAAAAGGACAGATGGGAGGAGGAAGAGAACAAAGAGTAAATTGACTAACAAAGAGAGGTTCATGGTTTTTGGCTTTAACTTTTGGTATTAAAAAAATAGAACATTCATAAAGGAAATTTAGGTAAAAAAAAAAATATCTCACTGTCAAATCATCAAGACACAAACAAACAAACAAACAAACAAACATCTTCAGGAATACAGCTCAGAATCATATCCAGTTCCTGATCAGTGTCTCTGTGGCTCAACCCTACTGATCATAAAGCCAGTAATACTCGTACCTACCATATAACAGAAAATAATCTTATCTACCTATGTAGGTAATACCTAATAGTGAAAATAAAATATTGATCTATCTATAGCCTTTGGCGAAATAGATAGCTCCTAAGTAGGTAATGTCATAAAAAACAGTAGATATTGCAGCATTAAAGCAACTTGCTGCTATAGAAGCGAGAGGATTAGACGCTAGTATTAAGAGAGACAGGAGCAATATCAGCATAATATCATATAAATATGACAAAGAGCGTCAGCATAAAACTTTAAAGTTTTACTTGGAGCGTCCTGTTTTTCAGGGCCGTATTTAGCCCCCCTCCCCTCAGGCATGTTTTTGTCCCTAAATGTTGTAAATCACCGGATCTAGAAGAAGAAAAAAGAGAACTGTCACATTTTAAAAACGGAATTATTCCTCTTAATTTTATTCTTATGCTAATTTAAATTACTTTTTTTTGCGTCTCGTAGTATTTGTTGTCAGAGTTAATTGTGTTCTTTTCTTCTTTCCTAATAAAAGGGAAGCCAGACAGAACAGAAGGGAAATAGGAGGTAGATAGATGTGTGTATAAATTATTCAAATAGAGATAGCTAAAAGTGCAGTTTGAAATAATAAATCTTATGCAGTCTTGTAGGTAGATTTTTTTCTAGCAACTAGAGAGCTTGAAGTTCATGGTTAATTTTCGCTATAAGTACCTATACTTATTAGGTACTCTAACTTTACCCTTACCAACATATATTACTTATAATTATGTATAGCTATAAAATACAGAAGAGAGTAGGTATAGGTACACTTAAATACGTAGTGGTCAAGACGCTCGCCTGGTAATCAGGAGGGCGTGGGTTCGATCCCAGCCGAGGTATGGAATTTTGTCCTCATTTATTTGAGAAATTGACCACGTTATAATGGAGCTCAGTGGAGAACATTTCCTAATTTATGTTCCTTGGGGTTTCTTTGAGAAAAAAAACCTCCTCCCTTTCCAAAGATGAGTTTGGAGCTCTGGGTTTTTAATAACCTTAGTTTATAAAGGAATAACCGACCTCAGTGATGTAGTGGTTACCACAGACTTTTGAAGTCGCGGGTTGGTGGTTCGATTCGGGTTTGACTCTGAGGTGAGTGAAAATTTGTAAACAACATTTTGTAATGTACAAAATATTTTCATCTGATTTGGAGCATCCCCCCTTTCCTGGAATTCTGGATACGGGCCTGCCCCTCTCAATCCCTTCCTCCCTCTTATGATCCCTCCCCTGTCATCACTTGAGAGAGTTTCACTATGAGGCAAAACCAGGGTAGTATTCAGAAGATGAAGAACTTTGGCGAAACTAGAGTTCAATGAAAATGAGTTCCATGAAAATTGAGAGTTTTGATTATGCGTTCCAAGAAAAGGAGAGGAAGAAAAAGAAAAAGAGAGAAGAAGAAGATCTGGATACGGGCCTGCCCCTCTCAATCCCTTCCTCCCTCTTATGATCCCTCCCCTGTCATCACTTGAGAGAGTTTCACTATGAGGCAGAACCAGGGTAGTATTCAGAAGATGAAGAGGAAGAACTTTGGCGAAACTAGAGTTCAATGAAAATAAGTTCCATGAAAATTTAGAGTTTTGATTATGCGTTCCAAGAAAAGGCGAGGAAGAAAAAGAACAAGAAGAGAGAAGAAGATAAGGGTTAGCTGGTAGAGAACGCCTAAGGCGTTAACCTCGCCTAGTGGTTGCCTTCCACTCAAGAGTCTATTATTATGATACCACTCGGTCACGGAGGTTGCTATACTGTTTTCCATCTTAGGGCGCTAACTTCCGTAATAATTACAGGCGAGTTAAGCTTTTTGTCCACCTTTAATGCACCGGATCTCAGACCTCACATACCAAGAAAAGCAGCGGTAGCTAATAGAATTGGACACCTCCATAGAATTAGTTGTATGGATTTTAACTCTTGTGCCCTTTATTTTCTATAAAAGTTCCAATGAAAGTCTTTGGCTACATTTGTGTAAATGTCCTGCCACGGATGCCAGCATTGATAGTGCGTAGCGAAATATTGGAATGTTAGGGGAAAACATGACTTGATTGTCAATTTTCGAATTTGTAAACAGTTGTATGGATTTTAACTCTTGTGCCCTTTATTTTCTATACAGCATTGATAGAAAGTCTTTGGCTACATTTGTGTAAATGTCCTGCCACGGATGCCAGCATTGATAGAAAGTCTTTGGTCTTCCAAGATCGTCAATTTTGTTAAAGTGAGAACTTGGTATTTGATTTGTTTGGATTTTTATTGTTACCTAAACTACCTATAGATAGGTAGGTGTAATATATTCGGACTGGTTCAGTCAGTTCGATTTCACCATTCAAAGATTCATTCTCCATCGGAATTTGATTTTGGGAATCGAGAAATAAATTTGCTCTCATTTTGCATCTGATTTGTCTTCTAAATATTATAAATGGCGACGAGGATGGGAATCGAACTGGCTGAAGTGTTGAACCAGTCCGAATATATTACAGTAGGTATTTGAATTTATTTTCTAAAACTTGAAGTTGTGCTAAGAGGTTAATACTCTGAAACAGAATTTATTACAGTCGAAACTGAATAGGTAGGTACAAGAGAATTTTATGGGCCCTTCCTTTTTGAGCTAAAAACCTGGGCTGTATATACTTTGAAAATTGCAAAGTGCAGAGTACTTGCTAGAGGGAAAGCAGAGCCCCCTCCCCCTCCCCCTCTTCATCATCACTATATTGAGCATCAAGTTTGAAATAAAGCTCTTCCTAGTCTTTATTTTTTGTCTTTGTTTCTCTACACGAGAGTCGAATAAAGCTTCAAGAGGATACACAACAGGAGAGAGAGAGAGAGAGAGAGAGAGAGAGAGAGAGAGAGAATTGTCTAAAAGAAAAGATACGGGAGGGACAGAGACAGAGAATCCAATATCTTTTCATTTAGTCCTTCTGGTTCATTTACTTTCTACTATTGCACAGGCCAAATGCAGAAGGGCACGGATGCCAGCATTGATAGAAAGTCTTTGGCTACATTTGTGTAAATGTCCTGCCACGGATGCCAGCATTGATAGTGTAGCGAAATATTGGAATGTTAGGGGAAAACATGAATTGATTGTCAATTTTCGAATTTGTAAGTGTCAAAACACGTTTTGAGGTCCCTAGAGCCTAAATCCAAAGTTTCAGCCATTGGTCCGTGTGTGTGTCTGTGTGTCTGTCTGTAAGCAAAATATCTCGAGAACGGTAAGAGCTAGAGACTTGAAATTTAGTATGTAGCTGTCAAATGTGATAAGGATGCGACACGAAACTTGTGGTTAGGATCGGTGCAACGGTTGGCGGCATTTTACCGCTTTTTGGCGGTTTTCGGTGTAATTTAACAATATCTCGGGAACGGCAAAAGCTAAAGAGACTTGAAATTTGGTATGTAGTTCACAAATGTGACAAGGATGCAATACAAAACGTTTGGTTGAGATGGTTGCTGCGCTTGGTGGTATTTTGACCGCTTTTGGACAGCTTTCGACCGCTTTTTGGCGGTTTTCAGCTATAGCGACAAAACGGTTAGAGATAATTGTAAAAGTTAGGGTAAAAGAACACTCAAGTAAGCATCATTCAATAGGATAAGGAAAGTCGTGTTATGTTCACACCAGATTTTTCTGTCTAGATCTCCGGCAAATCGCGTTATTCTAGTGATGGAGGGTTGGTTGGTACATACCCACATGACATTCCCTATAATAGAATCACCACTCACATTTAAATGTTTATCCCCCCGCTACACAAACTCACCCAGAGGCCCACAGACATTTATTTAATAGCTATGGGGGTGAATGGGTGTGAGTACAGGATATAGGTACTAAATGGGTGTGAGTAGAGGAATACGGGTACAAGAGTATGGGAAATGGGTAGGAATGAATTTAATAACCCTTTGGCGGTAAAAGACCAAAGCTCTATTGATATTTTATTCTCTCATGAAAACAACTCCACGAAATACTGTGTACCACCTATTTACCTAACCATTTCATTTTATTTATTTTAGCAGGACGCAGCGGAAAATGTTGTATATTTGTTTAGGTAATGGATCTTGTTGATGTAATGTATGTATGTGATTCTGTCGCTAAATGTGACTTGTGCCACAATGACCTTCTTTTTCTTATTCCCCGGAATTGTATAATTTTTATATTATTTTATCTCAATGTATTAGGTTTCCACCAAATCATGCTAGTGTACCTAGGGACATCAGCTTATGTACCTAGAGACACATTTAAAATACACATACAAAATTATATTTAAAAAAAAAAAAACTTTATTGTTGTTTTTTTTATTATTTTTAGTTGAACACCATTTTGGCATAGGTAAAAAATAATGTAACCTAAAAGGATTTTTTTTTTTAACAAATAAACTTTGGAAACCCCCAAAATATAGGATATTTCCTCCCCAAAAAATGTAACGAAATGAGATCTCTTCTTCTTCTTCTTCTTCTTCTTCTTCTTCTTCTTCTTCTTCTTCTTCTTCTTCTTCTTCTTCTTCTTCTCCTAATTCTTCTTAAAAAAATAACAATAAGAAAAAAAAAATAGTATGATAAAAATAATAATGATAAAATAAAAATAAACATAAAACAAACAAATAAATACGAAATAATTATAACCGGAGGGTTAGTTTATAATTTTCCAATCTCAGGGAGGGGGAACTCGTGTTGTATTTTCAGCATCTACCTGACCAGGTAGGTAGGTAGGTAGGTAGTAGGTACATACATACCTTATTCAGGGACATTTTTTATCAATGCCGCGGGATATATTAGGGAAAAAATTGGGTTTTTCCAATTCAAAACACTGTAGGTCGGTAATCGATATTTGGATTGCCAGTTCGTCTATTGTGCCAATTTTCATTTTGCCATTGTTGCCAGTTAATCTGAGCGCACGGTAGTGCGCCAGGCCAAGTCTGTCTCTCTCTTCCATTCATTTTACTCCTCCTCTTATTTTTCTCTTCCGTAGTTTCTTACCCTCTTCTTGCTCTCTCACTCTCCTTCCCTCACTCTCTTTCTCTCCTGTCCTTAGACCTCCCTTCCTTTTTTTTATCTCCCCCACCTCGTTTCTTCTCGCTTAATTTTTATCTATTCTCTCTCTCTCTGCTTTTGTTCAAATGACATTCACTCTCCTTCTCTCACTCTCCTTCCCTCACTCTCTTTCTCTCCTGTCCTTAGACCTCCCTTCCTTTTTTTTATCTCCCCCCCCAAAAAAAAATTCATTCTTCTTCTTCTTTTTACTTTCTCCTCTCTCTTTCTCACTTCTCCATCTCTTTTCCTCGTTTCTTCTCGCTTAATTTTTATCTATTCTCTCTCTCTCTGCTTTTGTTCAAATGACATCTTCTGCATAGGACAATGAATCAGGGGCCTATTCCATGAAGTATACTGAAGTAGGGACCTATTCCATGTTCCTAGATTTCATGGTAGTATATCCGTTTATTTTATGCATTAATATATAGGTACCTATTTTATTCGTTGATAAAATAAAGAGCAATAATTATTTTATCTAGAGGACACAGGATTTGGTTGGGTGGATGAGCTCCCTGATAAAACGAGCTCTGATTGTGACAGTAAAATTCTTGAATGAAATTATTAGTGGATGTGACCAATGTCTTACTAATGAAATCTTTTGAGATTACTCAAACTATTAGAAATTTGTCTATGAGGACCTCCTGTATAGGTATAAAGAGTGAGATGTGAACATTTAAATTTGGGGACCAAAGAGGTTTTATTTTGTTTTTCCAACAGTTCTTTCTTCTTTGTAGAAATGAAGCCAATTTTCTGTCTCAACTTTAATGTCTCCCCCCCCTCCCCCTCTCTCGCTCTCTCCCTTTTCCTCTCTCTCTCCCTCCCTCCCTCACTCGCTCGAGCAAGAAGAGGGTAAGAAACTACGGAAGAGAAAAATAAGAGGAGGAGTAAAATGAATGGAAGAGAGAGACAGAGAGAGAGAGAGAGGTAAATTATGATATTTGCCAGAGAGGACATTTTGTTCTTTTTATAACGCCTGTTCAATCCTAGAGGACACAGGATTTGGTTGGGTGGATGAGCTCCCTGATAAAACGAGCTCTGATTGTGACAGTAAAATTCTTGAATGAAATTATTGGTGGATGTGACCAATATCTTACTAATGAAATCTTTTGAGATTACTCAAACTATTAGAAATTTGTCCATGAGAACCTCCTGTATACATATTAGGTATAAGGAGTGAGAGGTTAACATTTAAATTTGGGGACCAAAGAGGTTTTATTTTGTTTTTCCAACAGTTCTTTCTTCTTTGCAGAAATGAAGCCAATTTTCTGTCTCAACTTTAATGTCTCCCCTCTCTCTCTCTCTCTCTCTCTCTCTTCGAGAAGAAATTTGGGGGGGGAGATAAAAAAAAGGAAGGGAGGTCTAAGGACAGGAGAGAAAGAGAGTGAGGGAAGGAGAGTGAGAGAAGGAGAGTGAGAGAGCAAGAAGAGGGTAAGAAACTACGGAAGAGAAAAATAAGAGGAGGAGTAAAATGAATGGAAGAGAGAGAGAGAGACAGAGAGAGAGAGAGAGAGGTAAATTATGATATTTGCCAGAGAGGACATTTTGTTCTTTTTATAACGCCTGTTCAATCCTAGAGGACACAGGATTTGGTTGGGTGGATGAGCTCCCTGATAAAACGAGCTCTGATTGTGACAGTAAAATTCTTGAATGAAATTATTGGTGGATGTGACCAATATCTTACTAATGAAATCTTTTGAGATTACTCAAACTATTAGAAATTTGTCCATGAGAACCTCCTGTATACATATTAGGTATAAGGAGTGAGAGGTTAACATTTAAATTTGGGGACCAAAGAGGTTTTATTTTGTTTTTCCAACAGTTCTTTCTTCTTTGCAGAAATGAAGCCAATTTTCTGTCTCAACTTTAATGTCTCCCCTCTCTCTCTCTCTCTCTCTCTCTCTTTCTCTCCTATTCTTCTACATCTGAGACCCCATTATCATTTCTTTCAAACCCCATTAACACATTTTAGGTTAACCCTTGGCGGCACGGGCTGGCTATATCCATTACGATAAATAATTATCTCAGTTTTGGCAAAGGTTCTCAGTGTTGTATTATTGAAGCCCTTCTTGAACTTATCTATCTATATATCTACCAATTTATTTATTTTCTATTTTCCTCTGATACCTCACACTTTTTAAGTTATATTTCTGTTCCTCTCATAAATTCTCTCTCTCTCTCCCTTAAGTTCATTTATCTATCCATCATAATAGCTTAATACTTTGGCAAAGGTTCCTAGTGCAGTATTATTGAAACTTTGCGAACTTTTTCCTTCTTCTTACGTGTTGTGACTCCCACAGTACATGTATTGTGACTGTTTCTTGCTATGTAGTAAGGACTGAAGACATTTTTCCTTGGGGCTATATCCATTACGATAAATAATTATCTCAGTTTTGGCAAAGGTTCTCAGTGTTGTATTATTGAAGCCCTTCTTGAACTTATCTATATCTATATATCTACCAATTTATTTATTTTCTATTTTCCTCTGATACCTCACACTTTTTAAGTTATATTTCTGTTCCTCTCTCACATTCTCTCTCTCTCTCTCTCTCTCTCTCTCTCTCTCTCTCTCTCTCTCTCTCTCTCCCCTTAAGTTCATTTATCTATCCATCATAATAGCTTAATAATTTTGGCAAAGGTTCCTAGTGCTGTATTATTGAAACCTTTGCTGAACTTTTTCCTTCTTCTTCTTACGTGTTGTGACTCCACAGTACATGTATTGTGACTGTTCCTTGCTATGTAGTAAGGACTGAAGACATTTTTCTTGAATTTCATCATCCATGATACCATCCTGTATGAAAATCAATACATACCGTGAACAGCCCACTTCCTTTCCTGGCCTAAGGCATATACAGTGTGTTGCTAAGGGCTAACTCACACTCCCACCATTTCATTCCCTATAATCCTATAGAGGACATTTGTGGGCCTGATTACTGTCTTGTTGTTTATGATACAGGAGGTATCCTCCTTTATGATAATAAGCCTTATAGCGGTGTCATCAGGCTCTCCTGTTTAGGGAACTGTAACAACGGAGCCAAGCCCGTGTAGATAAAAGGATACTTCCTGGTAAGATGATGAAGTTTAGGCCGCTGGATTTTTGGCTCGGATCCACAAATAATTTATGTAATTTTGAAGCACTTAATTGAGCATTCCGCTCGTTAAAAGGAGGCACAAATAAATTTGCAAAGGTTCAAAAGTTTGAGCTTTCCGCTCCACAAGAGATTAAAAATCACTCTTATATTTCTGTTTTGTATGTAAGTGCATGTAAACATTCAAGCCAAAAATTGCACTATAACAATATTTTTTTTTTATGATTTTTCTCTTTTGTATAAAACCACCTCTTTAGTCATTGAAACTCTTTCTGTGTGAATTGATTTTTTAAATATAAATTTATATTGTTGTATCACTTTTTGTGACATTACAACTTAGAACACTATTGTAAAATTGTTCTTTCTGCTTAGCCTAGACCTAGAGTTATGGGGAGTAAAGTTCAGAAATAAATATACCAAGATTATATTTTATTTGAATTTATTTATTTTTAGAAATATTTTACATACAAAAACATCTCCTAGGCTAATTTTAACCTCTGGGGATTGTGGTTAAAAAATCAGTCTTGAGAAACATATTGTAATTAGGTACTTATTTCTCACAAAATATTCAATATAAGATAGACAGTTCTAGGGGGTACATTTTTTTCAACATATTACTCTTTATTTATGGTACATATACAATTTATACATATACATAGATAACAATGTTTATACATAGAGACATATACATAGAGAACAAAATATACATAAAAGATGTTTAGTTACCTATGTAAAAAAATTATAAACTGAGTTATACTGAGATATTGTTTCCCCTTATTGGGGATGTAAACAAGGAGAAAACCTGCTAACCCTAAGCAGCCTAGCTAGCAGTTTTTTTTTAAAAGGATGAATGGCTTTAAATAGCAAGCCCAAGTCCTCACAATGGTTGATTGCATATACTAATATGTGGTTCAAAACAAGCTGGGTAAACCTGGCTGGAGACCATCAGACCTCCTTGGTGTTAGATTCTTGGTGATTATTAAATAAAGACTCAGGGCGTATACAGGAATTAAAAAGGCTTTGACTGGGAAAGTTTTGTGAGAAACCCAGTGGCGCGGGCGCGGGCCTAGTTTCTTTTAAGATTGATTGATTGATTGATAATTTTTGCTTTATTTGTAATAATTTACATTTTGACATCTTGTAGTTCTTCCCCTAAGCTAAGATCTAACTTTTAACGGGGGAATGTCTCTCATTCCAAACTAAATTTTAAAAAAATATATATACAAATAGAAATACTTAAGCTAAACCTTGATTACATTTATAATCAAATCTAAATCTATTACACATTTTATTACACTTTACACAAAGAAAGAGGTTTGATAGAGGGAACTGTAAACTCTAGCTGCTAAGGGTTACTATAATCGTCCCGAAATTTGAAAGCGAAAAGAGAAGGAAGACAGGATAGATGAAAGTCAGCCGTTCCGAGAACGAACCTTATCCGTTCAGGATAAAATCTGCTCCGAGTGGGAACCGAACTGACCTAGCGCTCACAAGGCAGACTCATGATTACAAGGCAGACTCATGATTCATGATAGATCATAAACCCAGCACTGATTCGTAAGCACTTTGATTCACACAATGAGAGAATTTTTTAATAATGAAAAAAAAGAACAGGAGGGATAGAAAGAAAGAGAAGGAAGAAGAGGTAAAGAAAGAGGAGAAACAGCATGATTCATGATAGATCATAAACCCAGCACTGATTCGTAAGCACTTTGATTCACACAATGAGAGAATTTTTTAATAATGAAAAAAAAAAGAACAGGAGGGATAGAAAGAAAGAGAAGGAAGAAGAGGTAAAGAAGGAGGAAAAACAGAAAAGAAGAAGGAGGAGGAGAAACAATGGGAGGAGATGAGAAGGAACTGAAGGAGGAGAAGAAGGAAAAGGAGAAAGATGAGAGAAAGAAGTAAAATAATGAGACGGAGGAGAAGAAAAAGGAAGAGGAAGAAAAGGAGGAGGAGGAGAAAAGGCATTGCATGGTTATGACTTATTTATTATTAAGTTTATCAACATCTCGGAAAAGAGAAGCGATTATGCTTTGTACCACAAAACTCACAACACTTCTGATGACGCTTTCTAAGTCTCAACAATGAACAGCTCTCTCTCTCTCTCTCTCTCCCCCTCTCTCTTTCCCATTTATTTCTTTTAATTCTTCTATGCTTTGTTTGTACCACAAAACTCACAACACTTCTGATGACGCTTTCTAAGTCTCAACAATGAACAGCTCTCTCTCTCTCTCTCTCCCCCTCTCTCTTTCCCATTTATTTCTTTTAATTCTTTGAAGGAGGAGAAACAGTGGGAGGAGATGAGAAGGAACTGAAGGAGGAGAAACAGTGGGAGGAGATGAGAAGAAACTGAAGGAGGAGAAGAAGGAAAAGGAGAAAGATGAGAGAAAGAAGTAAAATAATGAGACGGAGGGGAAGGAAGAAGAGGAAGAAAAGAAGGAGGAGGAGGAGAAAAGACATTGCCTGGTTATGACTTATTTATTATTAAGTTTATATCAACATCTCGGAAAAGAGAAGCGATTATGCTTTGTACCACAAAACTCACAACACTTCTTTCTGATGACGCTTTCTAAGTCTCAACAATGAACAGCTCTCTCTCTCTCTCTTTCTCTCTCTCTCTCTCCCATTTATTTCTTTTAATTCTTCTGAGATCCTTCAAACTCTATATCTAACACCTATTACAAATGCCACGAGTACTCGATGTCAAAAGAACAAAACTTGCCAGAAGTTCGTAATCTTCCTCTTTATTCTAAGACCTTTAGGTAAAAAGGTGTTCTCGCAGAAGGGTCTGTATTTTCTTAGTGAGGTTCTAGGCAGGGCTGTATTTAGGAGGTGGGTTTGGGGGGGCCTCCCTCTCCTTGACAAAATCCGGACTACGGGCCTGGTTCTAGGGAAATATCGGGAAAAAAGACAACTTGAACACCCACCGTAACAACAAGGGCGGTGATGTTGTTTTATATTTATTTTTTGATTTCTTATAACAATAAGTTTCATTCTAGGAATAGCAATTTCATTAGCATTATCATTAGGGAGGGAAGAACTAACTGCGCGGTGAAATTGTTTCGGAATTCCAACTGCATAAACAGAAAGAAATAAGTTGGTTCTTTATTTTCCCCAAGTAAAAGTTTTCTGTTTTTCTCAAAAGAAAACAATAATAATAAAGTTGAAAGAAATGTCGACTTTTTCCTCGTCTCTTCCTCTTCTTCTTCTTCCTTTAGGAAATAAAAATAAATGAACGTGACTTTAACTTCCAGAATCCAGATGTTATACGTTAGAAAGTAGAAGTAGAACAGGAGGAAGAAAAATGTTGAGCCGGTAGGTAGGTATCCCCCACAAAAACATAAATGAGAAAAAAAGGCCATGTTCCTATCCAAAAATGTCGGCCTATAAAAGTGGTGAGATCAGAAATTAAGGCCAAGTCTGCATTCCCAACTATACAACGTGAAAAAGACTTTGGTCAGTAAAAAAAAAGTATGCAACCTTGAAGGAGCTACTTAAATTTTCTCGAAAAAAATTTCGCCTGCGGCGCTGTCATTTTAAGTTCTACAGAAATGTATTGGGGGAATAACTAATTAACTATACTCGTCTTTTACACGTATTTAATTACATAAAAAACTGACACAATTTTGGGGGTTTTAGGTATGGTTTTGGGGGGGTCTACTCTCATAACTTTTTCGATATCTCTAACCGTTTAGTGAAAACCGCCAAAAAGCAGTTATTTCCGCCTGTGGGAGGAGCCCGGTGCAACTTTTGCCAATTTTCAGATTTTTCCCTTTACTTACTCATCGAGACTTACCATTCTGCCAAATTTCAAGTTTCTACGACATCGGGAAGTGCCTGATCATTTTGATGAGTGAGTGAATGAGTAAAAAAAAAATGCGATTTTTGCGCCTACGACATCGGGAAGTGCCTGATCATTTTGATGAGTGAATGAGTAAAAACATTGCGATTTTTGCGCCTCTATACCTCCGGAACTACTTGATATTAAGAGCTCATTACCAACCTCAGTGGTGTAGAGGTTAGCGCAGTGGACTTCGGATCTGGAGGTTGGTGGTTCGAGTCCAAGTCAAGCCATAAAATTTAGCGTAGTGCATTAAGCAGGGAACGACATTTGTGACAAGCATTTATGCTTAACACAATTAAAATTCCTTTTTAAGAGCTCATTTTCAAGGCATGTTTATATACCTTACCTAAAAATGTGCCCTGAATTTCAAAAGTTTATCTCTAGAAGAAGCCGATCTATGAAGGTGAGAAAAACCTGTCGAATCGGTTCGTGTAAAGATACACAGGCGTGCTTACTGGAACTTGGCCTGGCGCACTACCGTGCGCTCAGATTAACTGGCAACAATGGCAAAATGAAAATTGGCACAATAGACGAACATTTGGAAATATAAGAGCAACCAAAAATTGTTAATGATTTCGGGTCTGGAATCACCTAATAGATAATAAATGATAAGTAGGTAGGTAGGTACCTACCGATTATTCACGACTTGCTCTCTTGTTGACGCACTTGAAAAAAATGTTCATTTTGTGTCCTTACAATATTTCTATCTCTGTCTTGCCTTGTTTCGACTCTATCTTCTATCTTGCTTCTCATTTATCTATCTCCATTTTCCAGGACATTCTTCAGCCATAAAAAAAGAAGACGATCTTCTATATCATTTCTCTTGTTCTATCTCGCTTCCCATTTCTTTCTTAATTTATACAGAAGTAAAAATAATAATAAAAAAAAGTCTTGCTTTTCCTCTTGCCTCGAAACTGAGATGATAAAATTAATTTAAAAAAAGAAACCTAGGAAAAACATCATTTACATTAAATTTATTATTTTATTTATCATTATTGCGACAGGGTCAAACAAAAGGAGGTTCTTTTTCTAAGTTGGACTTTTATGTCCTGAGTCCTGATGGCCTTGGACATCCATTCCTGCTACAAAGACAGCAGCTAGAATCTAGACACTGTGCGTACCTATGTACCTCTAACCTCTAGGTGTGTTCGTTAATAGGTAACTATTAATTAGGTATTGTTCATCATTATCTCTCAAAATCAAAGAGACAAGGAATTGAATTGAATTGAATTGGACAGGATATAGGAGAACGATACTTGATCGGAGAACATGCCTTCTGTTTAGTTTAGAATAAAGGTGGGAATCGTATATCTTCAACCTAGTACACTAAAAGCTCATTCTGAGGCTTAGGTGTAGGAGCAAACAGAATGAAAAGTCGGGTTCAGCTTATGTTCGTTAATAGGTAACTATTAATTAGGTATTGTTCATCATTATCTCTCAAAATCAAAGAGACAAGGAATTGAATTGAATTGAATTGAATTGGACAGGATATAGGAGAACGATACTTGATCGGAGAATATGCGTAATCTGTTTAGTTTAGAATAAAGGTAGGAATCTGATACCTTCAACCTAGTATACACTAAAAGCTCATTCTGAGGCTTAGGTGTAGGAGCAAACAGAATGAAAAGTCGGGTTCAGCTTATATACATACCCACAACCCTAGCGCTTACAAACCAGACCCTCACCAAGCTAATCATCAGGCTGGCAATGAAATTCAAAGGTTTCTATTTTCACCCTGTTTATGATTTCAAACAATAACCATAAAGTCTGAAAGTTTTGCTCCTCGGTATAAAATGATACCTTCAACCTAGTATACACTAAAAGCTCATTCTGAGGCTTAGGTGTAGGAGCAAACAGAATGAAAAGTCGGGTTCAGCTTATACATACCCACAACCCTAAACCTAACCAGACCCTCACCAAGCTTAATCATCAGGCTGGCAATGAAATTCAAAGGTTTCTATTTTCACCCTGTTTTATGATTTCAAACAATAACCATAAAGTCTGAAAGTTTTGCTCCTCGGTATAAACTTCCCTCTCGTTCTCACGAGTTCAGTTTTACGGTCCAATGATAATATAATAATTAGGTACAGTGATGTAGGTATTTAGAAGTTTTCTGCTTTCTGATGATTGCTATAAACTTAATGAACTTTAAGTTTTGATGATTCGCGTACTTGGAACGTACATCAAGTTACATATAGGTAATTGAACTT
Source organism: Diaphorina citri (assembly GCF_000475195.1). NCBI lineage: Eukaryota > Metazoa > Arthropoda > Insecta > Hemiptera > Psyllidae > Diaphorina > Diaphorina citri. The sequence continues at coordinate 50,203 of NW_007378856.1, read as the reverse complement.
TAAGACTTGATGAGATTTATCATAAATAGTTTCTATTTCCATCAATATTCATTCACGAAAGAATCGGCCCCAAAATTGTTAAAATGATGATTCAAAGTATTGAAAATGGTTAATGATTATTAAAAGTATTGAAAATGGTTAATGATGTTAATGCACTGATACTTGGTTCATTACTATCGATATTCCTAAAGTATTTGTGTTTTGTCTATTACTCAGAACCAGGGTTGAATAAATAAGCAAAGGGGGAAAAAAAATAATCATTTCTCTCTCTCTCCCTTTTTTTTTTTTTTTTTTTTTTTTTTTTTTTTTTTTTTTTTTTTTAAGAGCTTTCATAGAGGGAACTGTAATTGCAAAGGTCTTTTCGTCTCGAAAGCGAAGATTATCTACCTATAAGCTGGTATGCCACTTGTGTAAAAGTCCTTGACCTTTGCTGGTTTCAATTTTGTTAGAATGTTTTTATTGGGCAGTCGAGGTAGTTCGAAGGTCTACCTAATTTGTTGTGCAAATAGGAATGGGTAGGTAATTACCTAATCACACAGGTAGGTACCTTTAAACATTGTTTTGCAGATAGGTAACGTGAGGAAGGTATAAACTTCGATAATTTTTAAAATCAACAAACAAGAAAACTTGCTTGTCAGCAAACAAGAAAATGTTACACGTGGATTACTTTTTGACGTAAGATATATAGGTTGCTACCTACACATAAAATAAATAAATATTTGATAAACAATGTAATAATAATACACACTAACGGCATCAACCTCACCCTTTCATAAAACTTGGTTTCACTCTTTTAATTATTCTGTTTCTGAGTTCTATACGTATAAGTTACAGATTATAATACATACCTACATAATTATAATAAATATCTAGGTATAGGTACCTATTACCTTTGTAAATAAAGTCTGTTGGAATACCTACACTACCGTGACGTGCACTACCTTGTATACAAGTTCTGAGGATTCCCAGAAAGTATAATTTATTCAGGGTGTCTACCAAAGTTTCTTCGTCAATGGTCCTCAACAGACAAATGGGTGGACCTCATATTCCAAGCAAAGATCCGAAAAAATATCTACTTTGTCGGGAATTAAACTCGGGACCAATAAAGCAACCTCCGTGGCCGAGTGGGTATGGAATTAACTAAAATTAGTGATAAACTGATACAAGCAACCTCCGTGACCGAGTGGGTATCACACTAGGCTTGCAGGAGGTCCGGGTTCGATTCCCGGCGGGGCCGAGGTTTTTTCGGCTCTGTGCTTGGAGTTCGGGGTGCACTCAGCCTCGTGAGGACAATTGAGTAGCTACTTTAATCGAGTAGCGACCAGTGGCGGCATTACAAGTCGAAAAGACGAGCGATAATAAATATGATGATTGAGTAAATAAAAGACTTGTAATACTATGATACCCACAAAGTTGTGAGAAAGCTCTCTGCTTTATCACAAAGATACCATGATTTGATTTGAAAACAATGGTGTGCTATTCTTGTGTGATGCCCACTCGGCCATGGAGGTTGCTCTTTTATTATTCAATATTTTTTATTCAAAAAGAGGAGGCGCGAAAATTCAAACTTTAATTTATAACAAGTCTTCCATACTTTTCCCCTCCTCTTTCAGAGGGGGTTAACAAAGCGACTGAAGTTGAAATGAAAAGAGGGTACCGAACCGCCTACTCCATCTGGTTCCACAGAGAATAGAAACTGGATTTTAATTGTTTCGGCACAGCTTTTCAAAGAGGAGATAAAATTATGTTCCAAGGAAAGAGGACGAGGTGGTGGTGTGGTAAAGAGCACTTCCACAGACTTTGGGGAACACAGATGGAGTTCAAAAAGCATATTTGATTTATTTAGGTGCTCGCTCAGTGAATATCAGTGAATACCTACTAAAAAAGCAGGTTCTAATTTAGTATACCATAAATTCCATAATTACCATAAAGGTTATGCCATAATTAGAATAATTAAAAGTCCTAATCAGAATGAACTCGGTACACATGATGATCCTTACCATGTCTCGTACTCCTGAAGCATGACGGTGGTATTTTTCACTTAATTAACGAGGTTTCAAGTTTTCAAAGAAATATGAAGATGCGAGCAGGACCAGAGGGGGAGGTGGAGAAGAAAAAGAAGAAGAAGAAGAAGAAGGAGGTGGAGAAGGAGAAGAAGAAGGAGGAGGAAGAGGAAGAAGAAGAAGAAGGAGGAGGAAGAAGAAGAAGAGAAGGGGGAAGAGCTTGATAAGAAAATGTTAAAGAAAACGTAAACTATGTGGACAAAAAGAAGAGAAACTTTTGCATAATACATCTAGGCGCATGGTAAGGTAGTGCGTCTGGCCAAGTTATACGATAGTGGTTCTGTGTACAATAGAACTTGGTTAAAAAGTGAAAACAGGTTCTTCTTAGCTTAATAAACTTCGATTCATTATTGTGGATACTGGTTTACAGAGGAACGAAAGAAAAAAAATCGTCGATACAAAACTCAAAACCCACTTCATTCATTCCCATTTCTCCATCAAATGAGACTGCCGCCGGTCTTTTCCCATCCGAAACTTGGCATTTCTCAACTTGGATGTTGTTTTCTATACAAACATTACCGAGAGATATTTTCAAAGTGGAGAACATTTCCTAATTTATGTTCCTTGGGGTTTCTTTGAGAAAAAAAAACCTCCTCCCTTTCCAAAGATGAGTTTGGAGCTCTGGGTTTTTAATAACCTTAGTTTATAAAGGAGAGTGGAGAACATTTCCTAATTTATGTTCCTTGGGGTTTCTTTGAGAAAAAAAACCTCCTCCCTTTCCAAAGATGAGTTTGGAGCTCTGTGGGTTTTTAATAACCTTAGTTTATAAAGGAATAACCGACCTCAGTGATGTAGTGGTTACCGCAGACTTTTGAAGTCGGGGGTTGGTGGTTCGATTCGGGTTTGACTCTGAGGTGAGTGAAGTGGTGGATAATAATTTGGGAGGAGTTGTACTACTTCCAAGATCGTCAATTTTGTTAAAGTGAGAACTTGGTATTTGATTTGTTTGGATTTTTATTGTTACCTAAACTACCTATAGATAGGCATTTGAATTTATTTTCTAAAACTTGAAGTTGTGCTTAAGAGGTTAATACTCTGAAACAGAATTTATTACAGTCGAAACTGAATAGACAAGAGAATTTTCTGAGCCCTTCACAAAATAATTAGGACCAGAGATATAAGTGTTTTTGTCTGGAAAAACCCTTAGGTGGGCGAATAAATGGTACACTTACCCTAGGTACAAAACGAAAAAACTTAGGGTTTTCTTTTCCATTTTTTGATTAAAAATAAAATCAAAATATAATACCTAGTTAACTAATTTGGAAAAAAACACGACCACTCTGGCTGTATGGTCAGGCCAAAGGCCATATTACCAATACAAAAAAAAAATCAGATGCTTCAAAATAAAATTATGGTAACCCAATAAAACTTCTTTTTAAAAAACATATGAATCCCATGATTTTTTTTTACTAGGGGGGGGGTGAATACCTGCGGCCCGCAAATGTTCAACAAATATCAAAAATGGCCCTCTATACATTTTGAGTTTGACATGCCTGATTTTTTTTTTTTTTTTTTTTTTTTTTTTTTTTTTACCGGACATGTTCAGTGCTAAGGGTTTTTGTGTTGCGGAGCATGGGCATTTTTTTACATAGATAGAGTACCTTCAACATCGGTCCCTGATGTCTATTACCAGAGGTCAACAAATGGAAATCAACCTGTTAGTCCCCACAGCCAAAGTAAGCGTCCACACCAGAGCTCTACCCTAGCCTTGCTAAAAAATCAGATGCCTATATCCTACTCTTCTGCATTCTCATGAAGTTAACGAAACTGTAAGCAATTTTGACAACCTGAGAACTTGAGATGATTGGGACGCTGAACTATTCTCAGTAGCGACATCAGACCTTGCTTTGTATCACGTGTACAGTGTTGCCAGTGACTGGATGTTATTGAGCGACATACCATGGTGTTACAATCATCCATCACCTGTCATCAAACAAGTTATGTTCAAAATATTGGATAAGTCACAGACGCTGAATTTTGACAGCATTCAAGTAAAACACACGACTCAGAATAATCATTCCTCCGTAGAATTTGAGATGATTGGGACGCTGAACTATTCTCAGTAGCGACATCAGACCTCGCTTTGTATCACGCGTACAGTGTTGCCAGTGACTGAATGTTATTGAGCGACATACCATGGTGTTACAATCATCCATCACCTGTCATCTCGCTTTGTATCACGTGTACAGTGTTGCCAGTGACTGGATGTTATTGAGCGACATACCATGGTGTTACAATCATCCATCACCTGTCACCAAACACGACATGTTCAAAATATTATATTAGAAAGCCATTGTAAGAGGGAGTAGACTAGCACTAAAATATTGGACTATCTAATGACCTCCAGGTCTACAATCAAAGGCACTTTGAGCTTCCACACATGCGCACATTCTTGAAAAAGATCAAGAAATAGACCATGAGACTGTAGTGCCGAAATTTATAAAATGTTCATGATGCTTGATTTTCCCTGATCAAAAACGACTCACCTCTGAACAATTGTTCAAAAAGAAATACTGGGTAGCCACTGTAATGAATTCGATAAAGAATTTGAAGATCCTCATAATAGAGAGAGTGCGGTTACTGGTCACCAGTTGATAGAGACAAATACTAAGCACAAGGCTACTGCATACGATGCGAGGTAGTATTATAGGTGAGAATAAAACGCCTCATAATAGAGAGAGTGCGGTTACTGGTCACCAGTTGATAGAGACAAATACTAAGCACAAGGCTACTGCATACGATGCGAGGTAGTGTTATAGGTGAGAATAAGTTCTGCAACTGAAAACGTAAAAAAAAAAAAAAATCTGGTGTGAACATCACACGACTTTCCTTATCCTATTGAAAGATGCTTATTTGGGTGTTCTTCTATTGTAACTTTTACAATATCTCTAACCGTTTAGTCAGTATAGCTGAGAACCGCCAAAAAGTGGTCGAAAGCCGCCAAAAAGCGGTCAAAATGCCGTGCGGTTACTGGTCACCAGTTGATAGAGACAAATACTAAGCACAAGGCTACTGCATACGATGCGAGGTAGTATTATAGGTGAGAATAAGTTCTGCAACTGAAAACGTCTCTGACTCACAGACCTAGATCTGTCAGACGCTAGACGGTCTGACAGACCGCTGCTCTGACTCACAGACCTAGATCTGTCAGACGCTAAACGGTCTGACAAATATGGGTCCCAAGCTTTTTCCGCCACAGACGTTAAGACGTTCTGAGCTAGAATGGTGGGCATTTGAGATACATTTCTATTCCTACTTCCAAATAAAATTTGGAGACAGGTATTCCCCTGGTCATTGGCATTACCACGTTGAAAGCACCAATTCCTAACCGATCATCAAAGGTAAGTAACGTTGAGCTTGGTTCGTATCTTTACAGGTGACTGTGACACCTGGTCACATTGGGGTGCATAAGGTGAGATGTAAAAGCTCGACATAATATTTATTATGTACCCAGCACCTCCGGGTTGGGAGTCAGTGTTATTGACGTCTCGGTCACAGAGTTGGACTTATAATTAAATAATGTTTACCCACCTCGGAACTGTTGTTGAGAAAGAAGTACTGAATGGTGAGCGTTATAAATTCCAGCAGAAACTTGAAGATTCTCACACGAGAAAGATTTCCAGGTCGGTCCGTCAGTTGATAGAGACAAAGAGAGAAGGCGATATTGTTGCAGAAAAAGAAGGGGATCATAATGGGAGTGAAGAGGGTCTGCATCTGAAACAGATCATTGAAAGGCGATCTAGAAGAAGTAGAAGGGCCCAAGTTGAAATTATATTTTTATAAGAAGTGTTGGAAAGTACCTAAATATCTTTTGAAGCATAAGTTTTAGAAGAAAGAGTCATGGAACATATGTATAAGAGACCGACAATACATACATTTATGCATTAAATCCAGGTAAATGTCTTAAAACCAAGAACTAGAGAGAAGAGACCCAGACACAAACAAATATCTACAAGGATATGCTGTGGACAAAAAAGGATGGACATTGAACATACATCGAACAACAACATTGAGAAAAATACAAACTTCAAATGTGACCGATTTTACTTACTTTTCGCTGAAGTAGAATCAACTTTTGATGAAAGAAAATAATCTGTCGAAGATAAAGTTTTTCATATTTTTGTTCAATCATCTTCTCATTGGTTTGTCTTTGTTTCAACCATGTTTGTTCGTTTGATCTAAACATTTCCTGATGATTCTCCATAGAGATTAAAGAGAGATATTCAATATCATTATTCTCAAAGTTTGTGTAGAAATATCTGCATCCATGAGGGTCCCTTAGTTTGGTACCTAAGTTTTTTATATGCTGACAAAGTATAATGTATTGAGCTTCCATGAAGTTGACTGTGCCTGGGATTAGAGTGACTACCATGGTAAAGGTTACAATATAGAAGAACCCAAGGCAGATCTGAACTACAATGATCACCTCATAGTAGTAAGATTCTGTTTCATCAATGAAAGGTATCTTCATATTCGCAAGAACAACCCGTTCTGGGTGCTTAGTTCGATAGACATGGGTTTGAATTGCAAGCTCCTCTGGACTAGGAGGAATGATTGTTTGCATGATGAGTCCTGACACTGTCAATGATATAAAGAGAAAGATTAATATCATCATGGTCTTTGTTTTAACCTGACATTGTTGCATCACTTTGCTGTTTACGGTACAGAACGAGGTTTCCATGAAATTTACCATGTCGACCAGCGATTTAAATTGATAATTGAAACAAAGGATTGCGTAAAAAATAATGTTCATCATTACATCTTCGTAAAATGTTTGGAAAAATTCTGGCAAATATCTTGTAGCTCTAGTGAAGGTGCTTAACCAATGACCAGACAAGAAGGTAATGACAAGTATGTATCCACAAAGCACGTAGACAAAGTCTGCCTTTGTCGCCCGACTCAAGTTTGCTCCTCCATATCTTCCTAGTATGTCACAAATCAAACGAACCACAATCATCTTTGCCACAACAAAGTCACAAGAGTTTCTTCAACACTAACTTCCTTCAAACGAGTTTTCAATTTCACATTTGTCACATTCTAATAAATTCCAATAAAAATAATAATAATAAAAATCTATGATAAATAACTTGTGACATTCATTCAAAATTTTCTACCAGCACCACTGAATACTAAACTTTTGGACAATAGAATAGTCCACCTTATCTAAGGTTAGGTGTTGTTATTGTTCAGACTTATGTAGGGTAGACCCACAGGTGGGCCAATAAATGGTACGTTTTTTAGGTGGGCGAATAAATGGTACACTTACCCTATTATTGTTTTATAGCAGAAGGGCAACTGTCACACGGTTGAAAATAATTTAAATAAACCCAATCTTTGCTCCTCGTACTTTCGACACTCCATTACGATATGCTCGACATCCTCCCTCATTCGGCAGAGAGAGCAGAGGCTGTCCGGTTCGATTCCCACTTTGTTGAAGTATGCTTTACATAGGGCATGGTTTACCCTCCAGGCGGTTCATGTATATGTTACAGTCAAAGCTGAGTCTCAGTTAGAGTTGACTACATCTAGTTAGAGTTGACTATTAGTAAAATAAACAGTGGAAGTTGATTTGAAAAATATAAAATCAACTCTCACTAGTTAGAGTCAACTCTAACTAACCCCTCTTAGTGAAAGTTGATTGAGGGAAAAAATATAATCAACTTTCACTATGGACAAAGAAGTTGCCTTGAGATTTGTCGCAACGGCACAATCGTCTGGAAGTGGTCAAGACTTTTTCGGGTGCTCCTGCCAGACGAAGTGTATTTCTAACAAGGGTTTTTGTAAGAAGAAGAATTTATACTACATATGTAACTCCAAATGCCATAGTTCCTTGTTCCAAATAAACAACTTTTATTGTAAAATAAACCTTCTTTCACCTATGGCTTTGTTTTTACTTTGGCGATAGAAAAAGTGTTCTTCTTTTCTTGTAGGTACATACCTCCATAGTTTTACCCTACTCCCCTTAAGTGTACTTCTAACAAGTGTTTTTGTAAGAAGAAGAATGTACTATGTAACTCCAAATGCCATAGTTCCTTGCCATGTGGCAACAAATGAACAACTTTTATTTAAAAATAAACCTTCTTACACCTACGGCCTTGTTTTTAATTTGCCGATAAAAAAAAGTGTTCTTCTTTTCTTGTAGGCACATATACCTCCATAATTTTACCCTACTCCCCTACTTAATCTAACAAGAAACAATACTACTTATTTTAAATTCAAGTTATTGCCTATTGCTGGACTCGAACCATCGTCCTCCAGATAAAGAGAGCGTCCTCAACAACTGAGGAAAATGGTGATCTAATTGTTGAAAAATAATCGACTTTCGCTAATTGGCTAGTAGAAGTTGATTAAAAATCTTAAATTGAGAAGGAATCAAGTTTCACTAACTGGCATCAGGAAGAGTCTACTCTACCTAGTTAGAGTCAACTATCTCTAGTAAAAGTTGATTGAAAATATCGATTTTATTTTTAAAATCAACTTTCACCAAAATGCCCAGTTAGAGTTGACTATAACTAGTTATAGTCAACTCTAACTGAAGAATCAGCTTTAACTGTAACATATATACCTAATACTATGGTAAATATCTGGAAGGAGAATTGTTTCTTTATTTTTTCCTTTGCCGATTTGAAATTATCATCTCCGTTGACAGTTTGAACAACAAGAAGTGTTCGGTTGTTTTTTAAAGTTCATAATCCAATTCAGGGCACCCGAAAAATTTCAACATAACAATTTCATTACCTACCTATTAAAAAACTTTAAAATCCCAGCTTGAAATTTCAAGAAATTAAAGAAAAAAGAAGAAAGAAAAGATGACTTCAATTCGATTTTGAGAATTGTTTCTTTATTTTTTCCTTTGCCGATTTGAAATTATCATCTCCGTTGACAGTTTGAACAACAAGAAGTGTTCGGTTGTTTTCTAAAGTTCATAATCCAATTCAGCGCACCCGAAAAATTTCAACATAACAATTTTATTACCTACCTATTAAAAAATTTTAAAATCCCAGCTTGAAATTTCAAGAAATTAAAGAAAAAAGAAGAAAGAAAAGATGACTTCAATTCGATTTCATTGTGACCTTTTAGAAAAGTTGGGAGTATCAAACTTCAGTCGGACTAACAATAAGTTTCGCTCTGTTTTGATGATATTTCAATTTTCCCTCATGTTTTTCTTCTTGATTTGTCATGCTTTGAGCACATTCACCAGAGCAACACGATATCTGCCAGAGTTTGTTCAAACATTATTGGAAGATGTAGCAACTAGTCTGGTTGTATTTGAAACATTCTTTTTCAATCACCGTTATAAAGAAATACTGGATTTGGCAAATTTCATGGAAAAATCATTCTGTACTTTCGATAGCAAAATAATGCGAGAATGTAGAGTGAAAATCAAGACCATGATGATATTGATTGCTCTATTTATAGCATTGACAATGTCCGGGGTCATCATGCAAGTAATATTTCCTCTCACTTCAGATGAGCTTGAAATTATAACCCATGTCTATAGAACCAAACACCCAGAACGGATCACAATGACTTATCTTAAGATACCTTTCATTGATGAAACAGAATCTTGGTACTATGAGGCTATTATTGTGTTGGAGGTTTACCTTGCATTCCTCTACATTTTTGGTTTTACAGTAATAGCTACCATTATTCCCAACGTCGTATGTTTTATGGAAGGACAATACAGCATTCTTTGTGAGCATATAGGAAATCTGGGTACAAAACTGAGGGACTCAAATGGAAATAGGTTTGTCTACGTATGTTTGGAAACTAACACTATTGAGTATTTCCCCTCTGAGCAGATCTATCAAGGACTTCTCATATAGGAAATCTGGGTACAAAACTGAGGGACTCAAATGGAAATAGGTTTGTCTACGTATGTTTGGAAACTAACACTATTGAGTATTTACCCTCTGAGCAGATCTATCAAGGACTTTGTCAACCAAACAGACTAATATCTCTGAAACATATACTAAAGAATGAGAATATAATTGAACAAAAATATGAACATCTTTATTTTCGACAGATTATTCGTTTTCATCATAAATTGCTGCAACTTCAACAAAAAGTGAGTTTAATCGTAATCAGGCATATCTGAACTTTGTGGTGACATCTCATACTGTACAGTTATTTCATCTTTTTTACTTTCCATATCCTATAGGAAGGAAAGTAATGTGATCGGGTCAAATTTTCGATGGTCAGTTTTTAGTGTCAAAACACGTTTTGAGGTCCCTAGAGCCTAAATACAAAGTTTCAGCCATTAGTCCGTGTGTATGTCTGTCTGTCTGTCCTTCTGTCTGTAACGAGAACGGTAAGAGCTAGAGACTTGAAATTTGGCATGCAGCTGTCAAATGTGACAAGGATGCGACACAAAACTTTTGGTCAAGATCGGTTCAACGCTTGGCGGCATTTCGGCCGCTTTTTGGCGGTTATAATTGAACAAAAATATGAACATCTTTATTTTCGACAGATTATTCGTTTTCATCATAAATTGCTGCAACTTCAACAAAAAGTGAGTTTAATCGTAATCAGGCATATCTGAACTTTGTGGTGACATCTCATACTGTACAGTTATTTCATCTTTTTTACTTTCCATATAATTGAACAAAAATATGAACATCTTTATTTTCGACAGATTATTCGTTTTCATCATAAATTGCTGCAACTTCAACAAAAAGTGAGTATAATCATAATCAGGCATATCTGAACTTTGTGGTGACATCTCATACTGTACAGTTATTTTATCTTTTTTACTTTCCATATCCTATAGGAAGGAAAGTAATGCCGGGAGTTTCTCGTCTTTTTACTTTCCTTATCCTATAGGAAGGAAAGTAATGTAATCGGGTCAAATTTTCGATGGTCAAATTTTAGTGTCAAAACACGTTTTGAGGTCCCTAGAGCCTAAATACAAAGTTTCAGCCATTGGTCCGTGTGTGTGTCTGTCTGTCTGTAACGAGAACGGTAAGAGCTAGAGACTTGAAATTTGGCATGCAGCTGTCAAATGTGACAAGGATGCGACACGAAACTTTTGGTCAAGATCGGTGTAACGCTTGGCGGCATTTCGGCCGCTTTTTGGCGGTGAACTTTAAAAAACAACCGAACACTTCTTGTTGTTCAAACTGTCAACGGAGATGATAATTTCAAATCGGCAAAGGAAAAAATAAAGAAACAATTCTCCTTCCCCTTCCGTCACTGAACAGATCAGGCAAAATTGGTTCCGAGCTAGGAACAATTTTTTTAGATTTTATTTAAATAAAAAAAAAGAAAGAAAAAAAAACGTCTTGTTAGAATCAAATCAAACCAAAAGTAAAATCTGAAACTCGCCTGAAAGTAAAGTAATAGTATACCTCCCTGTTGTCACTTTGATAGTAAACAGTAAGCAACATAATTCAACAACAGTAGAATTAACCTTCAGTAGATTATAAATACATATATTATATGAAGAAATTGAATTCAGATAACCGGACTTTATAGTCAAGGGACAGATACATATCTCAAGCCAGTCTCTATCTCTTCATTGTTACAAAATAAATATTGTTTAAGTACTACTTAGTTAGGCTGCCATACACCACAATGTCCAGTTACAGATACTGCTGTGTTCCATTGTGCAACAGCACTTCAAAATCTACTCCAGACAAAGTGTTGATATATCTGTGCCCAGAGATGAAAACCGAAGGAAAGCATGGTTCAATGCAATGAGAAGGAAAAATGTTCTATCCTCTAAAACATTTGCAGCTGTTTGTGCTGATCATTTTGTTGTAAGTAGTCTGATTAGTCCATATAGTTACTGATGATATAATATTAAATTGTCCAAAAGTTTAGTATTCAGTGGTGCTGGTAGAAAATTTTGAATGAATGTCACAAGTTATTTATCATAGATTTTTATTATTATTTTTATTGGTATTTATTAGAATGTGACAAATGTGACATTGAAAACTCGTTTGAAGAAAGTGTTGAAGAAACTCTTGTGGCAAAGATGATTTTGGTTCGTTTGATTTGTGACATACTAGGAAGATATGGAGGAGCAAACTTGAGTCGGGCGACCCACTAGTGGATTATAAGAGAGCCTATAACCTGCAATAGAGTTAGGTACCACTCGCACCGAAAAATAATCAGCTCAATTTTTCCATTTGGAGTGAGGGTTGAAGCTATGGTCAATACTCCATTGAGGACGCTTATATTCATTAGCTAGGGTAGAGCTCTGGTGTGGACGCTTACTTAGGCTGTGGGGACTAACAGGTTGATTTCCATTTGTTGACCTCTGGTAATAGACATCAGGGACCGATGTTGAAGGTACTCTATCTATGTAAAAAAATGCCCATGCTCCGCAACACAAAAACCCTTAGCACTGAACATGTCCGAAAAAAAAAAAAAAAAAAAAAAAAAAAAAAAACGTAGAATGGAAAGTTGATTTTTCCCCCATGTGTTTGTAATCTCTTTGAGTTAATAACTAGGAGAGAGATTTCATAATCCCCCCCTGCACTATTGTGAGTAACATTATAAGCGTCATTTCTTTAACCATCAGTCCTGTGGTTAACTGTACACATATTTATAGTACATACCTATATGCCAGGAGAAGAGGGGAACACCAGAGGGAACTATAACATCAAAGGATGTCAAGGCAATAGATGTGGTGGTGGTGTAGGGGGAGAGCCTTTATTTCATATCTCGATAGAATGTTGGGATTATTGAACGAAAGAAGAGAGATTTTCACGTCAAAATGCGCAGAAACGCTTGCGCACAAACAAACGAAGCGGGAGTCATGGATTATGACGTCATCGCCTACGGGAGCGTATGTCGTGACAACAAAGTTTACAATTTACCGGTATTTTTTAAATCGATTTATCTCGGTATCTAATCAGCTCATTATCAACAGCTGCCTTTATCGCGGCCCTTGATCGGTTTGTCGGACGACGTGGATTGCCACACTGCATCTTTTCTGATAACGGATTTTTCTCATTTATGTTTTTGTGGGGGATACCTACCTACCGGCTCAACATTTTTCTTCCTCCTGTTCTACTTCTACTTTCTAACGTATCTGGATTCTGGAAGTTAAAGTCACGTTCATTTATTTTTATTTCCTAAAGGAAGAAGAAGAGGAAGAGACGAGGAAAAAGTCGACATTTCTTTCAACTTTATTATTATTGTTTTCTTTTGAGAAAAACAGAAAACTTTTACTCGGGGAAATCAAGAACCAACTTCTTTCTTTCTGTTTTTGCAGTTGGAATTCCGAAACAATTTCACCGCGCAGTTAGTTCTTCCCTCCCTAATGATAATGCTAATGATATTGCTATTCCTAGAATGAAACTTATTGTTATAAGAAATCAAAAAATAAATATAAAACAACATCAGCGACCTTGAAGTTACGGTGGGTGTACAAGTTGCCTTTTTCCCCGATATTTCCCTAGAACCAGGCCCGTAGTCCGGATTTTGTCAAGGAGAGGGAGCCCCCCCCCCAACCCACCTCCTAAATACAGCCCTGTCTAGAACCTCACTAAGAAAATACAGAACCTTCTGCGAGAACACCTTTTTACCTAAAGGTCTTAGAATAAAGAGGAAGATTACGAACTTCTGGCAAGTTTTGTTCTTTTGACATCGAGTACTCGTGGCATTTGTAATAGGTGTTAGATATAGAGTTTGAAGGATCTCAGAAGAATTAAAAGAAATAAATGGGAGAGAGAGAGAGAGAAAGAGAGAGAGAGAGAGCTGTTCATTGTTGAGACTTAGAAAGCGTCATCAGAAGTGTTGTGAGTTTTGTGGTACAAAGCATAATCGCTTCTCTTTTCCGAGATGTTGATATAAACTTAATAATAAATAAGTCATAACCAGGCAATGTCTTTTCTCCTCCTCCTCCTTCTTTTCTTCCTCTTCTTCCTTCCCCTCCGTCTCATTATTTTACTTCTTTCTCTCATCTTTCTCCTTTTCCTTCTTCTCCTCCTTCAGTTTCTTCTCATCTCCTCCCACTGTTTCTCCTCCTTCAGTTTCTTTTCATCTCCTCCCACTGTTTCTCCTCCTTCAGTTTCTTTTCATCTCCTCCCACTGTTTCTCCTCCTTCAGTTTCTTTTCATCTCCTCCCACTGTTTCTCCTCCTTCAGTTTCTTTTCATCTCCTCCCACTGTTTCTCCTCCTTCAGTTTCTTTTCATCTCCTCCCACTGTTTCTCCTCCTTCAGTTTCTTTTCATCTCCTCCCACTGTTTCTCCTCCTTCAGTTTCTTTTCATCTCCTCCCACTGTTTCTCCTCCTTCAGTTTCTTTTCATCTCCTCCCACTGTTTCTCCTCCTTCAGTTTCTTTTCATCTCCTCCCACTGTTTCTCCTCCTTCAGTGTTTCTCCTCCTTCAGTTTCTTCTCATCTCCTCCCACTGTTTCTCCTCCTTCAGTTTCTTCTCATCTCCTCCCATTGTTCCTCCTCCTCCTCCTTCTTCTTTTCTGTTTTTCCTCCTTCTTCTTCTTCCTTCTCTTTCTTTCAATCCCTCCTGTTCTATTTTTTCATTAATAAAAAATTCTCTCATTGTGTGAATCAAAGTGCTTACGGATCAGTGCTAGGTTTATGATCTATCATGAATCATGAGTCTGCCTTGTAATCATGAGTCTGCCTTGTAATCATGAGTCTGCCTTGTAGTCATGAGTCTGCCTTGTAATCATGAGTCTGCCTTGTAAGCGCTAGGTCAGTTCGGTTCCCGCCCGGAGCAGATTTTATCCTGAACGGATAAGGTTCGTTCTCGGAACGGCTGACTTTCTTCTATCCTGTCTTCCTTCTCTTTTCGCTTTCGGGTTTCGGGACGATTATAGTAACCCTTAGCAGCTATAGAGTTTACAGTTCTCTCTATAAAACTTCTTAAAAGAAACTAGGTCCGCGCCACTGGGTTTCTCACAAAACTTTCCCAGTCAAAGCCTTTTTAATTCCTGTATACGCCCTGAGTCTTTATTTAATAATCACCACTACCCTAAGTTATGGGGAAGGGTTTATGATTTTGAGTTGAAAACGGTATACGAGACAAGGAAAGTTAGACAAAACAGAAGAAGAAGAAGAAAAGAAAGAAGGAGGAGGAAATGAGAAATTAAAGAGAGAAAGAACTGAGAGAGAAGGAAATAAGTAAATACGGAGAGAGAGATAGCGAGAGAGAGAAGGAGTGAGTGTGAGAGAGAGAGAGAGAGAGAGAGAGAGAGAGAGAGAGAGAGAGAGAGAGAGAGAGAGAGAAGGTGAAAAAACAAAAAGAGGAGAGAGGAGAGAGAGAGAGAGAGAGAGAGAGAGAGAAGGTGAAAAAACAAAACGTACATAATTAAGATAGGAGTGAGATTAACTTTTGAGATACCATAACTCACCTTCCCTCCCTCTCTCTCTCCCTTGTGTCTCTCTCTCTCTCCCTCTCTCTCTCTCTCTCTCTCTCTCTCTCTCTCTCTTTTTTCTCTCCCTTGTGTCTCTGAGCTTTCTCTTTATTTAGCATCGCCATCTCTTTTCTTCTCCTCTCCTCCATGTTCGTCCCTTAATTTCGCTCTTATTATTACGGGAGCAAAGTCCCGTTACTTTTTACTATTTGATTTTGACAAAACTTTTTCCAAAAATACAGGGTCGAACAAGTCGCAAAATTACGCAAGAATTCTTTCCGTTGTCGTTTGAGAATCAGCAATTAGCCGTTTGGATCGAGTTTTTTGTTATCTTTTAAGTACACTTTGTATTTCGGTTGAATTTGTACACATATTTTGGGGCCTCAGTAGAAGAAGTACAAATATGGCGACAGCTTATTCTTGACTCTTTGGCCTCATTGAATCCGGCCATCATATTGTACCCTTTTTTGGCGGACACTGTATTTTTCTGGTCTGCATACTCAGCACTATTCCGGGAAAACTATTGAATTGGAATCCCCCCCCCCTATTTAATACTGTGCTGGCGATATAGTAAAGTTCTATATGATCCTTCTCTAAATTTGTTCCCTATGTATATTTAGATAAAAATGAATTGGACTACCTATTCATAGATTTTAGATTGGATTAGAACGACATTAATTCAAGATTCGTATACCCTTAACCCACCTTTTAGGGCTGTTTGTCCCTAAACCCTAAACCCAAGCCTCAAAGTGGCCTTTTTGTGTACGCTCTCAATTTAAATCTAAACTGTCGGACAAATCATAAAAATTACTTTTTTAACATCCTAAATAAGCCACTCTTTCAATGCTTGAGCCTCTCTCTCTCTGAAATCCTGAATACGGGTGTCTAGTTTTATAGATTGAGGAAGCACCTAACGTTGTAGATACCCCTCACATTTTCGAATTAACTTGTTCAATGCATGAGTACCTCGGTACTCCCAAACCAATGCATTCTAGAAACTTACAGTTAGTTGACTTTCGGTTGTCTTTTGGTTATCATAAAGTTAATATTGCTTGTGATTTCTATTAAGCCTTAAGCTTCTCAATTCTCGAGCGGAAAGCTCCGCAACTGATCTTTTGGAACCCCCCCCCCCCTTCCTTTCCTCCACTCCTATTTAACACTGTGCTGGCGATATAGTAAAGCCCTAGGTATATGGTCCTTCTCTAACCCTTCCCTCCAGTTCTAAATTTGTTCCCTATATATTTAGATAAAAATGAATTGGACTACCTATTCATAGATTTCAGATTGGATTAGAACGACATTAATTCAAGATTCGTATACTCTTAACCCACCTTTTGGGGCTGTTTGCCCCTAAACCCAAGCCTCGAGAAGTGGGCTTTTTGTGTACGCTCTCAATTTAAATCTAAATAATAATAATAGTGCTTATTTATATTGCTCGCATAGGACTGAAAAATCCCTTTACTCCAGCAGTATGCTACTACTATTATTGTGGTCAAATTCTCAAATTATATTGAGCATGATTCCATACCTCGGCTGGGATTGAACCCACGCCCTCCTGTTTACCAGGCGAGCACCTTGACCACTACACCACCGAGGCAGGTCGGACTAAACTGTCGGACAAATCGTAAAAATGGCTTTTTTTTATCCTAAATAAGCCACTCGTTCAATGCTTGAGCCTCTCTCTCTCTGAAATCCTGAATACGGCCTTGGCTCCGTTGTTACAGTCCCCAAACAGGAGAGCCTGATGACACCGCTATAAGGCTTATTATCATAAAGGAGGATACCTCCTGTATCATAAACAACAAGACAGTAATCAGGCCCACAAAAAAATGTCCTCTTTTTTTTTTTTTTTTTTTTTTTTTTTTTTTTTTTTTTTAACTTTCGAGAGAAAAATAACACAACCACCAATTTCGTTTTATAAGTTTTATTCGAGAAAAATTTGTATTCCAAACTAATGTCCTTAATATTTTTTAAATGTTTGAAGCCCAAAATATAATACGTACATATATACAGTATTTAATTAGGATGCTGATCTACATCCCTTATTCCCTTACTTCATCCATAATGATTTTCAAGTTTATTTATTAGATTATAAATTCATAATGTAGTGTGAAATCCAATGTCCACTATATACTTTATGGAACTGAAAGTCATTAGGTTTATCCTGTATTATCTTTTTACTTTTTTCCCTCCCGATAATATTTGTCTGGAAAATAAGAGAATTTATATCCCCATTTCCCAGAGGGAGAAAAACGGTGTACTTTTTTCCCTCCCGATAATATTTGTCTGGAAAATAAGAGAATTTATATCCCCATTTCCCAGAGGGAGAAAAACGGTGTTTTTTTTTTGTGAATATAAAAAAAAGTCACATTAAAGTTAGGTATAGGTACGATTTCTCATTCGTTGTACCTACGCATATCCTACCTACCTACTCTTTTTTTATATCAGAATCATTAATAGCTTTTCGAGTATTTGGGGGACAAAACTTTTTTCCTCTGTTAAATTTCAATAGCATGTCTGATAATTTAGCTATTTTTATTTTCATACCTATATAGGTACCTATTAGGTTGGTATGTGGGTAGGTACTTAGGTATTTATTTACAGAATTATTTATTTCTACATTTTATCAGACTCTGGAGTCTGGACTGCATAAGTTTGCATCTCACAGGTTCTACTTTCTATATTATCTTTTCCGGTTTTCCTCTTGATCCATACCCATTTACTTCGTAATAAGTATGCAATTTCGGCATTTTAAACAAAGGGATTTGAGTAAACCCGTTTTGCTTTGGGATTAGCAAGTTTTGTGTTTCTCAAAGACAAATCTCCCTCAGATGAGCTCGCTCAAAGAGTCAGAGCCAAGATTAAAAAGACAATAATGATCAGAGCTAAAGGTAATTTCTCAAAGACAAATCTCCCTCAGATGAGCTCGCTCAAAGAGTCAGAGCCAAGATTAAAAAGACAATAATGATCAGAGCTAAAGGTAAGTTTCTATACATTGCTTTGTCATAGGGGATTTTTCTCTCCTTATCTGTGGTATTATACTTGTTAGAGGTTTTTCCTTTTGTAAACAAACGTATTAGGTACGTAATAATACTGTCAAGGTTTTCCACCATTATATTTTGTATTGCTACTTTTTATTTCTCTCAGCAGGTTTACAACCACCATCATGGCCATTATCTCTTACATTATCTCTCCTTATCTGTGGTATTATACTTGTTAGAGGTTTTTCCTTTTGTAAACAAACGTATTAGGTACGTAATAATACTGTCAAGGTTTTTCACCATTATTTTGTATTGCTACTTTTTATTTCTCTCAGCAGGTTTACAACCACCATCATGGCCATTATCTCTTACATTAATAATCCTATTATTGCGTTATTATCAATATTAATATTTTATTCTTTTGTCATGTGGGTTTCCTTTTGTCCTCGATTTTATTACGTTGAGGTTCGTTTGCTTTGGTTTTTATTTATTGTTTTCTATTGTTATTCTTTAATTTTGGTTTAAATTAAGCTTCAGAGCACTTTGTTTGAATTTTGTGGATTTTCTCACTGAATTTAAGAGATTTTATTGTTAATGTGTTGTTTTCTTTTTCTTGTAGGTAAGTAATCTTATAATTTCGTCTTTGTTTAGAAATCATGATAATTATGATTGTTTTTATGTCTGTTGATATTGTTTGTTTCAAGAAAGAATGCTCTGTAATACTCTGCGTATATGGCAAGATTAGATTATAATATCAAAGCTCTTCACAAAGAGTGGTTTTATCCATGTCTAAATCAGTCACTCATTTCTAATTAGGTAGGTACGAGTACATAGGTATTTTAAACTTTAAACAAAAATCTATATTCCATACAGGGCCGTGTTGGGGGGGGGGGGTGGGGGGGCCCAA
>NW_007378856.1:20868-30479 GCF_000475195.1 Diaphorina citri | reverse complement strand
GGTTAAAATAGGTGCTGCGGTTGGCGGTATTTTGATCGCTTTTTGGCGGGTTTCGACCGTTTTTTGGCGGTTTTCAGCTATAGTGACGATGTATATTTGAGATGATGCTTATTTGAGTGTTCTTTTACTCTAACTTTTACAATATGTCTAACCGTTTTGTCGCTATAGCTGAAAACCGCAAAAAACGGTCGAAATCTGTCCAAAAGCGGTGAAAATACCGCCAAGCGCAGCAACCATCTCAACCAAACGTTTTGTGTTGCATCTTTGTCACATTTGTGAACTACATACCAAATTTCAAGTCTCTAGCTTATACCGTTCCCGAGATATTGTTAAATTACACCGAAAACCGCCAAAAAGCGGTAAAATGCCGCCAACCGTTGCACCGATCCTAACCACAAGTTTCGTGTCGCATCCTTATCACATTTGACAGCTACATACTAAATTTCAAGTCTCTAGCTCTTACCGTTCTCGAGATATTTTGCTTACAGACAGACACACAGACACACACACGGACCAATGGCTGAAACTTTGGATTTAGGCTCTAGGGACCTCAAAACGTGTTTTGACACTAAAAACTGACTGTCGAAAATTTGACCCGATTACATTACTTTCCTTCCTATTTCCTATAGGATAAGGAAAGTAAAAACATAGATTTTCCTCGTCGATTGACATCGATCGATGATCGGCTGGTCGAATATGTTTGAACTTGAACACAACCAACATTGCCTGGTGTGATTCATAAGAGAAAATTGTCATCTCCACTAATTTTGTTTCATGCGAGGGAAAATTGTCATCTCCACTATTGTCCTTATCCAAGCCTGATGTCCTCGCCTAGGTTTATACATTTTCAAATTCGAGGTAGGTATTTCACCTTTCTTTATTTTTCTGCATAATTATGTAAATTTCAGTTTTAACATTCCAGGGTTTCGAATTTTTCTCTATTCTCCTGCCCCGGAACCCCACCAGGATTGTGAGTAACAATTAAATTTAGCCTAGGTACTCGTCTATCTACTTCAGTAGCTATGTACATATGTATATTCCAGTAAATTTAGGCTACTTCAGTAGCTTTCTATGACTTTCTAATAGGAAGTAAATTTATAAGTTATAATTTATAGTGTATAAATTATTTCTATTTTCAAAGTGGCTCATGTTTTCCTTTATGGCCATACAGCATTACCTATTAGGTACTTGTGTGTTTTTTGGCTGTTGACTCTTCTTTTTTTATTCGTCGTACATACATACCTAGGTATGAAATTTCTTTATTTTTAAAATGAGAACAATTCGTAAAAGTCACACGGAACAGAGATTACGGAACCAGCAGATTTATCAGGAAGGAGGGAAGGTAGATAAAGATTTAAAAGACATTTTTCATAACCTTTACAGGCGCTTTATTTATATTCTCGTTCTGTGAAAACATCTGGGGCCAAATATCGGCGGGGTATTTGAATATCGCACATAATTTCCGTCCAGGTGGAAACAATGGGTTGCATTGTACTTGCTTGGATTCGAAACTCACTAGGTATTATTATTACTCCTCTTCAGTAGGTACCTTCTAAATAATACTGAAACTATATCCACTCCTCTTCAGTAACTTCTAAATAATACTGCGGGAATCGGGATGGTTATTTGCAAGATCTTATTTTCAATTTTGAATCTTTTGTGTATGTTCCACTTCAAGGTTCTGTGGTATCCTAATATCATTGACAGTTGACATTTCAAATGGTTTTTGTTCTCTGCTTTTAGAATACCGTGTAGCAAGTTTCCACTGTGAGAGGTTGAATGCATCCCCAACACTATGTCATGTCATATTTCCGTTGAAAGTACCTGATGCACCATGGATGCAAAGTAAAGTATTAAGTACTCACAGCCCAAAACGTAGACTTACCTTCCCATTGGAAACCTATTGAATATATCCGGTGTCCGACCCAGCTTGCTTTTCTCTTCTTTATTGTCTTCATTATATAGTTCATTCTTCATCCACTCTTCTCAACACTTCCTCATTCCGTATTTTGTCCGACCATTTGATGTTCTCCATTCTTCTCCATAATCCATAACCACATTTCGAAGCTTTCTAAGCGGGAATCGGGATGGTTATTTGCAAGATCTTATTTTCAATTTTGAATCTTTTGTGTATGTTCCACTTCAAGGTTCTGTGGTATCCTATCATTGACAGTTGACATTTCAAATGGTTTTTGTTCTCTGCTTTTAGAATACCCTGTAGCAAGTTTCCACTGTGAGAGGTTGAATGCATCCCCAACACTATGTCATGTCATTCCGTTGAAAGTACCTGATGCACCATGGATGCAAAGTAAAAGTATTAAGTACTCACAGCCCAAAACGTAGACTTAGGTATACCTTCCCATTGGAAACCTATTGAATATATCCAGGGATAAAAGATTCCGTACTAGATAAGGTACAGCTTACGATCATTTCCCCGACTTTATTGCATTCCAGCTTTCTTTGCTTTCGATCAAAAAGGAAAACGAAATAATGTTTATTGCTTTCTTCATGTTTCTTAACTCTCTACAGTGCTTTCGATGGGTTCAATTTATTTTTCCCTGCAGGATGTCAGACTCTTACCAATATCAAAGAGGAATGGAAGGAATACTCGTATAGTAAACTGAATTATATCACGCTTGAATAGATTTATTGATGCAAGTCGAATAGTTGGAGGTAGGTAATAGGTATTAACCTATCCAATCGATGTTGAAATTTGAAAAAGCACTCTACAATGAAGTTCCAGTGAATTTCGTAGATCTAACATTTCAACTGGTATGGTGGGTTTATCTTTATCCTTTGGTTTCTGCAAAAACAACTGTTCTGCTCAATACTTGGAGGTAGGTAATAGGTATTAACCTATCCAATCGATGTTGAAATTTGAAAAAGCACTCTACAATGAAGTTCCAGTGAATTTCGTAGATAACATTTCAACTGGTATGGTGTGTTTATCCTTTGGCTTCTGCAAAAGCAACTGTTCTGCTCAATACCTCATGGATTTCTACTTCTACTTTTTTAATCGTTATTTACCGTAAATTATTTTGAATTTCCATGTAAAAATGGCAACTTACCTACAGTAGTGTTATTTCATTTCGTAATCATAAAAAGCCACTGGATCATCCACTTCCTCGCATGTCACATAGAGTCGCCACTGACAATATGGAAGAGGTAACAATATTTATAGACAATCGATGTTGAAAATTCATTTCTTTATCCTTTTTATATATTGCCTTTCCTCCTCTTTCTTTTCATTTCCCCTTGTATAATATTTATAGACAATCGATGTTGAAAATTCATTTCTTTATCCTTTTTATATATTGCCTTTCCTCCTCTTTCTTTTCATTTCCCCTTGTCTATCCTTCTCTATCCTCATATTATCCTCGCAGTCATATTGCTAAGCTTTACAAATAAATCAGAAGAATTTTCTCTAAGCTCTCTCGTCCTATATCTTCTCTTCCTCTCCCTTCCATCATTTCCAATTTTTTCCCATCTTTTTCTCGGAGAATTAAGTTGTTTTTGAAATATAATTTCATTTATTTCTCCCTCTCCTTCTCTCCTCTTTCTATCCTCCGGCTCTCTCGTGTCTCTCTCTCTTTCTTGCTCAGAGGGAAGGAGAAAAATATGTCCGCAGTTTTATAGGGGTCAGATTTTCTCTCTGTTCTTCAGGGACATGTGGACATGTTGTTGTTTGAAGAAAGGTCCTATAGGTAAAACGTTGTTTATTGGATTATAGCTAATAGCTATATTATGGAGAGATTTCTTCTAAACTGCTGCAGACTCGATTCTGTGGTCATGAGCGTAATAGTAAGTTTTGCAAGACTTTCTACCAGCTGAACCTTAATGAATTTCTGAATAATGACGTAAAATGAGCATTGAAACACTTCTTTTCAATGATCATACGCTATTATTTTCCATGAATACTTATGCACTACCATCGACAATATTGCGGACTTTAATAAAAGTGCTCTTAAGGGATGAAAGAGCTAAAATTGAAAAGCCTTTTGCATAACAATTTCTACCCATTCACCTTTCACATAAATTTCGCTTATTATGGGATTTCGATAATAATATTTGTGTAGGTAGGAAGATATTTGTGTACGAAAGAGATATTTGTGGCATGAGGGGATTTAGGGTTTTTTCCCCATCTTGCTCAGATCCGAAATAATTTCGGCAGCTTCAAGGGAAAAATGTCATCATTAATACTTACAAACTTACAATAATTATTTATTTAATGATTCTGTTTTTCATCCTGTCCCAAACTAGTTGTGAGGTTAGTTTTAAAAATCTTTATCCTGTTTCTTTTGAACCTTTGATGGGAAAAGCAAAACAGGAGTATATTCAACGGGTATTAGGTCCGTCCATTGCAGGGATTAGGTTTTTCTTAATACAATGAAAAGGCTCTGTTTATAGGTAAATAAGTTTCTTTCAATTAAAAACTTGGCGTGAAACTTTTCATTCTAAAAAAAAACATTTTCTAGGGAGGATTTCATTACTTTTTGTTTTTAGGGAGGGTCTCATTAGTTTTTGTTTTTATAGGCAGAATTTCGTTGTGAAACAATATAGTGAAGATATTCTTCGCAATATTCTTTACAATAGGTATTGTATTGTGAAGGTTCCACAAAAAAGCACGAACAAAAAAGGCAGTTATTACCAGAAATCGATGTGGTTCTTATTCATTTTTGCGTAGTGTTAGGTATTATAGGACACAAGCATAGTACTGCTGACTACAGCATAAACATCCATACTGCCATAGCGTCACTACTTGGAAGCTATTTATTATGACACAAACGTGTCGTCCTCCAGAACAAGACAAAACAAAAGCTCTCCAGAGAGAAGGAAACACATTTCTCAGAATCCGTGACGGACGAGCAACAACGAAAAGCTGCTGTTTCATTGCAATAAATAAACTTTAAAAAATAAAATAAATACACTGACACACTATAGTGGAGGCATCGGTGAACTTTGAGTCACAGAGTGCATGAAACTAATCTAAGGCCGTGTTGGGGGGGGGGGGTTGCGGAGCTCACAGGACCCCCTCCTTGGGCTTTCATTCTGCTCCTTTACTGTGGTCCACCACTTAGAGTATTATAGCGTCCACCCCTGTCCCTCAAGTACACCACAATTTGTACTATTGCCCCCCCTCCCCTAAAAAAAATCCTGACTCAGGACCTGATTCTACATATAGGTATTCTGTTCTTGTATATATATTTTAAAGGTACTTTTGAAATAACTTTATTTTATTTCCTTCATTACTCTTTCACCTCCTTTTACTCTTTTGCTTTATTTCTCCTCCTCTTCCTTCTTTATCTCCTTGATTCGCCTCCCGTTCAGTAATATATCTGCTTGAAAAGAGTTCCGACTGAAACCGCCCACACACTGCCTCGACAATGTTTTCTAAATGTGGACGTGCTAGGAGTGTTAGGACAGAGTTTCCCATTTTCAACTTAAGTGTGCGGACCCTGACTTCCAACATACCACTGGCGTTACATTTGTACAAAATAAAATGTCAATTGTCAACATACCTATCTGAATCAGGGCCATGACCAACGAGTTAAATGAGAAACGGATTTGACTTAAATAGATAAATATGTATATGTATATGTATTTAGACTCGGTGATCGTCTAAGCTAGGCTAGCTCGATATTGACTTCCAGTACAATCCTGATTCCCCATTGCTAGTGTAGTGTATGTGTTACCTATAATATGACCTATGTATCCTGGATGATTCCCTCCTACTCTTTTTCCAACTCTTCCGTTTCCTTCTAATACTCCTTTTCCTTCATCTTCTTGCTTTCCTCCTCTTCCTTCATCTTCTTGTTTTCCTCGTAAACATCCATACTGCCATAGCGTCACTACTTGGAAGCTATTTATTATGACACAAACGTGTCGTCCTCCAGAACAAGACAAAACAAAAACTCTCCAGAGAGAAGGAAACACATTTCTCAGAATCAGTGACGGACGAGCAACAATGAAAAGCTGCTGTTTCATTGCAATAAATAAATTTTAAAAAATAAAATAAATACACTGACACACTATAGTGGAGGGATCGGTGAACTTTGAGTCACAGAGTGCATGAAAGAGAAGTAGATACCTACTAATCTAAAGCTCTCTCTCTACACATAGTCAACAGTCGTCGCGTCGATCGACTCAATCGATGTCGACTGAAACCGCCCACACACTGCCTCGACAATGTTTTCTAAATGTGGACGTGCTAGGAGTGTTAGGACAGAGTTTCCCATTTTCAACGTAAGTGTGCGGACCCTGACTTCCAACATACCACTGGCGTTACATTTGTACAAAATAAAATGTCAATTGTCTTCATCTTCTTGTTTTCCTCCTCTTCCTTCATCTTCTTGTTTTCCTCCTCTTCCTTCATCTTCTTGTTTTCCTCCTCTTCCTTCATCTTCTTGCTTTCCTCCTCTTCCTTCATCTTCTTGCTTTCCTCCTCTTCCTTCATCTTCTTGCTTTCCTCCTCTTCCTTCATCTTCTTGCTTTCCTCCTCTTCCTTCATCTTCTTGCTTTCCTCCTCTTCCTTCATCTTCTTGCTTTCCTCCTCTTCCTTCATCTTCTTGCTTTCCTCCTCTTCCTTCATCTTCTTGCTTTCCTCCTCTTCCTTCATCTTCTTGCTTTCCTCCTCTTCCTTCATCTTCTTGCTTTCCTCCTCTTCCTTCATCTTCTTGCTTTCCTCCTCTTCCTTCATCTTCTTGCTTTCCTCCTCTTCCTTCATCTTCTTGCTTTCCTCCTCTTCCTTCATCTTCTTGTTTTCCTCCTCTTCCTTCATCTTCTTGCTTTCCTCCTCTTCCTTCATCTTCTTGCTTTCCTCCTCTTCCTTCATCTTCTTGCTTTCCTCCTCTTCCTTCATCTTCTTGCTTTCCTCCTCTTCCTTATCACTACCCCAAGCAGTCAAGGTAATGGTAACCCTTATAAAGGATATAACACTCTAACAGGCAATCAAGGTAATAGAAACCCTAATAAATTATTTAACACTATAATAGGCAATCAAGGTAATGGTCAGCCTAATAAAGGATATAACACTATAACAGGCAATCAAGGTAATAGTAAGCCTAATAATGGATATAACACTCTAAGAGGCAATCAAGGTAATGGTAAGCCTAATAATAATGGATTTAACACTATAACAGGCAATCAAGGCAATAGTAATCCTAATAAGGGATATATTAACACTACCCCAGATAGTCAAGGTAATAGTCAGCCTAATAAAGGATATATCACTACCCCAGGCAATCGAGGTAATATTTAGTAAGTCTAATAAGGATATAACACTACCCCAGCCAGTCAAGGTAATAGTAAGTCGAAGACAGGATAAAACCTCTAATCAAGATAATAAATTAAAATTAAAACAAAAATAAAAAAAATAAAATAAAATAAATTAAAATTAAAAAAAAAATTAAATTAAAACATTTAAAACACTAGCTATTTTTTACTTTTCTCTGTATTGATGCAATCTGGGTCTGTTCTTTTGCCACTGTTGTTCTTCTACTAATGATTCTTTGTCCTGTGAATCTTGTGACAAAATAAATTCTCAAAACAAAAATTGAAGCCGGGGGCCACAAAGTGATTTTAAACTCGATTGAAGGTTTAAGCAATGTGCTTGGTTGATTTTTAAAAATTTCAAAGTTTTCAGCCAATTACCTAGATCGCTTGAACCAAGATAAAAACCTAAACGGAGTTTAATTTAAACTAACTTTGTGGAACCCGGCCTTATTATTATTTTAAATCGTAGGTACCTATGTACTATGTTATATTATTATTATTATTATTATTATTATTATTATTATATTAATATGTATGTTTGTGTTAATACATTCCGATTCTACGTAACTAGTCATTGGTATCTATGTATATATGTAGGTAGGTAACTGATTACATATATGTATGTAGATATGACGGATTACATGGGGTAATGTAATAGTTAGGAATATGTTAAATGATTCTGTAAGGTCTGTTCTTATTCGTTTTATTTAGAATGCCGTGCCATGGATTGTTCTATAGGACTCTAGGTCCAAGTTTGCTGGACCGCTCTTAAATTTCAAATTACTGTGTGGCTCCTGATGGGTATTTAGGTATAGAAGTACTCTTTTGAACTTTTTTTTATATATATACCTATATAAAATTTTTTGTTGGTAATTTGTTTAACCTCCTCGCACATTATGTTAGCTTTGTTTGGTTTGTGATATATTTGGTAGCCTGTAAAACACTCAGATGTGTTTTATGAATTCTTAGCACAATGTCTCGTTGAATTCTCAGCAGAGTGTCGATGTCGTGTAGTTGACAAATCATGTCGACAACACTCTTATTCTTATAACATTCACCCTTAATATAATGAGGACGGAATAAGGAGATGTTCAAATCATCTGTCAATCCCAATTCTTACCATCACACAACTACCCATTTAGTAGCTCCTGTTTTGACATTCTCGTCAAATTTAACAACCGAATCAGTGAAGGACATTGAGAAAACTCCAAGGAGGTGAAAACTCAGTGTATAATCGGTGTATTACACTCTCTTGTCTTTTATGTCTCCTGCATTGAGAAAAAAACTAGGGTCCGGAAGCCCAATCCAGTGACTGTGTTCCGGCACCCTAATATTGAACTCTGTATCGGGAAGCTCGACCCTATAATATAGCATTCCAACAAACTAAATCAAGATGAGTAACCCAATAATGGAGTTCTTCCACCCTAAACTTGTGGCACCCTGTCACCATTTTTTTTTCCTCAGTGATGTGACTTCTGGACTCTGTAGAGGGGAAGGTAACCATCAACAACTCAAGAAGATACAGTATGGTACATGATAGTTATCTATGCAATACACATATATTGTGTGATTTGTGATATGTTATATGCCGCACAAATACTATACCGCAGAAGAGCTGAAGCATATCTATTCCGCGAAATTTCAGGTGTGGTACACACTACGACTTTTTCCTACGATCAGATCAAATGGTAAACTCTGTCTGCCTATTCTAGACAAGGAGTGGGTTTCACCAAGCTTCTTTTTAGCCACTATCATGCTGTTAGATTAACAGGCCTTGCAGGGGCTGACAATTGGTGAAATCCACTGAAGGAAAACAGATTCGGAATCCGTCTCTGTTCGAAGGCAATCATTGGCGGGAGTGAATAAGTTAAAAAAAAAAAAAAAAAAAAAAAAAAAAAAAAAAAAAAAAAAAACTTCGAGTTGAAGCAAACTTTTACATTCGTAAAATTACTTTTTCCAAGGTGAAAATTAACTCGGCGGATTTTTCGCTGTGTATCTCTGTGGTGGGTACAGACTACAGAGAGAGTATTACGGTTTTCCTATATTCAGTTTAGGTATTGTGAGATCTCTAGAGAGCTTGGGCTCAATCCCAGCTGAGACAGCGACTTTTGTTCTGAGCCACAATGAGAATAGGAGCGTAATACCTACTGCTAGTATGTGAAGGTAGTTTTTTACTCTTTAGTCCTATTTATATCTACATTTATAATTACTTGCAGCTCCTAGGGCCACTCCTTCATGTCAGGAAACAAATTAGGTACCTACCTAGGTACATATCTATCTCCATCTAGGTATCTAAAGCAGTGGTTCTTAATTGGTGTTCCGCGGAACCTAGGGGTTCC
>NW_007378856.1:0-20446 GCF_000475195.1 Diaphorina citri | reverse complement strand
GATATAAAATGCAAAGAAAGAAAGAGAACAGAGAGAGAGAGAGAAAAGGAAGAGAAAGTTCGCGAATTGAACGTTTGACAAGTGAGATATTGTGTGGAGGGAAATTCTAGGCGCGTTTTACCTCCGAGGAAAAATTGCAAGTGTCAACAGTTGAGTCAGTAGACATTTTGCCTTCTTTGCTAAAGTTTCTGATTTTTGAGGCAACATTGCTACCTAGTAGCTAGGAATAGGGAATAGTACTTTGTGTGTTTTATCTATTGTATTTGATATAGGTACCACGTCTCTGACCTGCGTTAGATTAGCGCTGCGTATGGTGAGTATATACTTTCTTTATATCTAGGGGCCAGGCCATGTTCGGATTCCTTTTACATAAAATAGGTACCTACCTACAAATTACCTTTTATTATTTTTCAGCGTCTTCTGATTTGAAGGACTGTTTTAGTCTTTGCCTGTGAATCACAACAAAAAGAGGAACAGAGGGAAATCCAAAATATTCCAATTATCATTTTGTGTTTACACTGTTCTTCTCTTTTTCGTTATTGTCCTTCTTACTCTTGTTCTTCTTTTTACCTATGTACCTATTTCTAAGGTCGTTTCTGTTATGTTAACACTGGATTTTTTTCTTTTACTGCATATTTTTTCCATTTAAAAAATGTTCATATTCCATTTACACTTTTTTCGTGAAGATAAAAAGAAGAAGAGGAAAAAAAGGTACAAGAACCGAAATGGTAACACGAAACTCACATTTAAAATGATAATCAACACCATTTAGAAAATCCATTTCCCCGGTATACCTGCACCTAGGTAGGTAAAGCCACCGACAATAATATCATATTATATTATTCTTTTATTTTTTACACACACAAAAAAATTCTCAACTCTTTGGTCCTCCTGGAAAAATCCATCTCACTCCGAGGGGAGATAAAGGGTAGGTATACAAATATGTTGGGTATTGAAGAAGGAGGAGAGAGAGAGAGAGAGAGAGAGAGAGAGAGAGAGAGAATAGAGAGTTGGGAGACGGAAGGAAACATGTTTGTCGGGGAAATAAAAACAGATCTGATAGATAGGTACTTAAAATTGAAGCACGTACATACCAACCTAACCTTAAACCTAAGCTTACCAGAATTATCATTTTTAATAGGGAGCACACCCACCCTGGGATGCATTCTCTCTCTCTCTCTCTCTCTCTCTCTCTCTCTCTCTTTCCGTTTCAGTCTATCCTCTTTCTTCTTTTTTTCTCTTTCTCTTTTTTATGTCAGAGAAAAAGAGAGTGGTGGTGAAAAGAGATGAAAAAAAGGTGAAACGGTGATCGTCTAAGCTAGGCTAGCTCGATATTGACTTCCAGTACAATCCTGATTCCCCATTGCTAGTGTAGTGTATGTGTTACCTATATGACCTATGTATCCTGGATGATTCCCTCCTACTCTTTTTCCAACTCTTCCGTTTCCTTCTAATACTCCTCTTCCTTCATCTTCTTGTTTTCCTCCTCTTCCTTCATCTTCTTGTTTTCCTCCTCTTCCTTCATCTTCTTGCTTTCCTCCTCTTCCTTCATCTTCTTGCTTTCCTCCTCTTCCTTCATCTTCTTGTTTTCCTCCTCTTCCTTCATCTTCTTGTTTTCCTCCTCTTCCTTCATCTTCTTGTTTTCCTCCTCTTCCTTCATCTTCTTGTTTTCCTCCTGATCCTCCTCCTTCTTGTTTTCCTCCTGCTCCTTCTTCCTATTTCTTCTACCACTTTCTTCATCAAGTTCGTCCTCCTTCCATTTCCGTACTCCTTCATCCGTTCGTTTTATTGCGTTCACCTCTCTTTACTTTACCCTTCCAATTCTACTTTTTTTTATTCGCCAGTTCATCAAACACATTGAGAGACTCACAAGTTCCCTCAAGAGGGATTTACAAGAGGAAGATAATATGTTTTATTATTCTCACTGCGTCTCTGTCTTCCTCCTCGTCTTCTCTTTGAACAATTTCTTCCCTCATCCCATTGTCTCCTCTGTCACTTTCTTTCCTTCATCCATTTCTTCTCCTCCCTATTCTCCTCATAGTTGCGTACTCAGCTATCCATTCTTCATTTACAGGGTGGCGCTCTTCTCTTAGAGATATTTACTTCACTTGATGTTCTGTGATCCCAAGGGGCGACGTAGGACATTAACAGAAGAGCCCATACTGGTACAAGATGAAATAGAAAGTGTTATCATTTATTAGGAGTAGGTATTTTACTTGTAGTTTTTTTTTACACTAATTAATAGGTAGATAATAAAAAAAAGACATACCTAAAAATAAAAATGAAATTGATGATGGTGAAATTGCAGGCGCTGGCGAATAATATGAAACCATCATATAAAAGCAATGGTAGGTAATACATATAATAATAAAAGAGTACCTAGAACACTAGAAGTTAGAACTGAGTATTCTAATCAGTGACGCCTTCCCCATGGAACCTATAGTGAAACACCACTTCCCTTCACCTATAGTGAAACACCACTTCCCTTCACCTATAGTGAAACACCACTTCCCTTCACCTATAGTGAAATACCACTTCCCTTCACCTATAGTGAAACACCACTTCCCTTCACCTATAGTGAAACACCATTTCCCTTCACCTATAGTGAAACACCACTTCCCTTCACCTATAGTGAAACACCACTTCCTTTCACCTATAGTGAAACACCACTTCCCTTCCTCTCCACGGTTCTTCTCACGTTCCTACCTACATACGAGTTACCAAACAATACGAGTTACCAAACAATACGAGTTACCAAAGGTCATTATTCAAAACCTGGATTCTAAGACCACCAGCAGATAGGCACATACATAAATAATTATAAGAGTAGATCTGTCACATGACAGGTTTCAGCAGAACCTTCTCCAGCTTTCTCGGTCTTGGGCATCATTCTTCATTTGTTCATAAGTCCTTCCTCTTAAGATATCTGTCAGCATACCAAACTTCCTTCTTCCTCTTGATTTACTCCCTTCGAATTTTATCTCCATGATTTTTCTTTGAATACAATCTCTTCTTAGGATGTGTCCGACCCAGCTTGCTTTTCTCTTCTTTATTGTCTTCATTATATAGTTCATTCTTCATCCACTCTTCTCAACACTTCCTCATTCCTTATTTTGTCCGACCATTTGATGTTCTCCATTCTTCTCCATAATCCATAACCACATTTCGAAGCTTTCTAGATAGTTTTCTTCTTTCTTTCTTAGTGTCCATGTCTCTGACCCATAAAGCATTTCGCGAATCTTTTCCTCAGTTGCAAGGGTATTCTTCGAGCCGTCAATATAAATCTATCTATATTATAGATACTGTATGTATATAAGTTCATAGCGTCTCCTCTGAAAAATATCACGACACATAACTGATTCTAATAAAATTACACCATAAAATATTTGATGAGCTCATGACTCATAGTCACTGATAACTCATAGGTAACTTAGGCTAGATGTATAATTACTCGATATGTTCAGTTTCTGGTTTCATTTTGTATCAGTTGTAAAACATGAAGGTGCTTCATCTTATACTAAGTGTGGTTCCATTTCTCACTTTCACACAAGTGTCAGCTCGACAATCCTCCTCTGATATAAGTGTTCGCTATGCAGCCATTATTGTTACTCACAGATATAGTACAATATTCAAACAACGCTTTCGGAAATACATTTCAAACGTGAAAAATCTTGGATCACTTGGTAAGAAGAACTATTCCTTGAAAAGTTTCAAGTTGGGTCTTGTTGCTAAAAAATTGAATGTGGATTGCTACATTGTATTCGAAAATGCTCTGACATCCTATGACATTTATAAAAATGTAAAACTCCTCAATAAGAGTGAATGTGTTATTAATGACCAAACACTTGACAAAACGGTTGTGGGTTTTAAACGAAAAAATCGATCACGTGCACAAAGAATCAGATCTAAAAATCGAAAAATCAAGCAAAGACAAAATATAATAGTTCTAATAAACTCAAGAAAGGATACAATGTTACTAGCCCAAGAACGAAATAGGGCAAAAAAAGTGTATAACTCTACCTCAAGAAATGAAGAAAGAAATGAAGAAAATAATGCCCCAAAGAAAAAATACTATTCTCAAATAAATAATAATCCAAAGAACAGTTACAACTTTACCCCAGGCCGTCGAGATAATAGTATAAAGTCGAAGATGGGATATAACGCTATCCCAGGCAATCAAGGTAATAGTAAGCCTAATAAAGGATATATCACTACCCCAAGCAGTCAAGGTAATGGTAACCCTTATAAAGGATATAACACTCTAACAGGCAATCAAGGTAATAGAAACCCTAATAAATTATTTAACACTATAATAGGCAATCAAGGTAATGGTCAGCCTAATAAAGGATATAACACTATAACAGGCAATCAAGGTAATAGTAAGCCTAATAATGGATATAACACTCTAAGAGGCAATCAAGGTAATGGTAAGCCTAATAATAATGGATTTAACACTATAACAGTCAATCAAGGTAATAGTAAGCCTAATAAATTATTTAACACTATAATAGGCAATCAAGGTAATGGTCAGCCTAATAAAGGATATAACACTATAACAGGCAATCAAGGTAATAGTAAGCCTAATAATGGATATAACACTCTAAGAGGCAATCAAGGTAATGGTAAGCCTAATAATAATGGATTTAACACTATAACAGTCAATCAAGGTAATAGTAAGCCTAATAAATTATTTAACACTATCCCAAGCAGTCAAGGTAATGGTAACCCTAATAAAGGATATAACACTATAACAGGCAATCAAGGTAATAGTAACCCTAATAAAGGATATATCACTACCCCAAGCAGTCAAGGTAATGGTAACCCTAATAAAGGATATAACACTCTAACAGGCAATCAAGGTAATAGTAACCCTAATAAATTATTTAACACTATAACAGGCAATCAAGGTAATGGTCAGCCTAATAAAGGATATAACACTATAACAGGCAATCAAGGTAATAGTAAGCCTAATAATGGATATGACACTATAACAGGCAATCAAGGTAATAGTAATCCTAATAAGGGATATATTAACACTACCCCAGATAGTCAAGGTAATAGTCAGTCTAATAAAGGATATATCACTACCCCAGGCAATCGAGGTAGTATTTAGTAAGCCTAAGTAAGGATTTAACACTACCCCGGCCAGTCAAGGTAATATTAAGTCGAAGACAGGATAAAACCTCTAATCAAGATAATAAATTAAAATTGAAACATTTAAAACACTAGCTATTTTTTACTTTTCTCTGTATCGATGCAATCTGGGTCTGTTCTTTTGCCACTGTTGTTCTTCTACTAATGATTCTTTGTCCTGTGAATCCTGTGACAAAATAAATTCTCAAAACAATAATTGAAGCCGGGGGCCACAAAGTGATTTTAAACTCGATTGAAGGTTTAATCAATGTGCTTGGTTGATTTTTAAAAATTTCAAAGTTTTCAGCCAATTACCTAGATTGCTTGAACCAAGATAAAAACCTAAACGGAGTTTAATTTAAACTAACTTTGTGGAACCCGGCCTTATTATTGTTTTAAATCGTAGGTACCTATGTACATAATATGTTAAATGATTCTGTTTACTATAGAACATAAAAATAAGCATCATTCAATAGGATAAGGAAAGTCGTGTGATGTTCACACCAGATTTTTATATTATACAGATATTCTCTCTCCCCCCCCTCTCTCTCTCTCTCTCTGTTTTTAATGGTTTGACAATGGAATTATAAAAAAATTCCTTGATATACAAGGTGTCCTGTAAGCGCTAGGTCGCGGGTTCGATTCTCGCGCCCGGGGCGAGCTTTATTCTTAAGAGAAGATATATAGGTAATATTAGGTTTGGTCGTTCTTCCTCTCTTGTCCTCTTCCGTTGAGTTGGTATACATATATAGTTCCCTCTATATCACATCTCTTGCCATAAGGAGGGCTGAGGATAGAAATGAGTTCCAAGCTCTCTCTTGATGTATCTACCTAGGTAGATATTGCAATTTTGTTTCTTCCATTTCACACAGTAGGTATATATGTAGCTGTAGCCATCTACATTATATTTATACCTACCTGTATGATTACTATATGTATTTTATATATATTATCATCGTTGTTATATGTACATTGTTTCATCTCCTCTCTTCCTTTGATAACGAATATAGCGATGGTTATTTTCATTTCTGGGCAATTTTATATCTACTTTAAGACCTTGACAAATATTTGCCAGTGGATGTGTACATTTAGATTGATGAATAAAGAAAATCTTTTCGTAAAATATATCCACCAATGTGTCCAACAAGAGGAGGCGTTTGGGGGAGAGGATTATTTGGATGTTAGGGTTTATCATTTTGTGGTTTGAGAAACAATTTGAAGTATCTATGTACCTTACTTTTCAAACTGCTCCGCCAGTGAGGTATCTACATACCAAAAGACACAACATAAAAGATGAAACCAGTCAAGCTGACATTTTCTTCTTCTCCTCAATGTTGTGTTTGGTATCTATGTATCTGGAAGGATAACCATCAGGACACTTGCTGCTAAGTACTCAGGCTCGTGTGAAGAATAATAGAGATTAAACCATTGCAGTTAAGGGTTAAGGGCCATAAAAAGAACGAAGAAGAAACTTTGTTTGGTGATTTGGTGATCCTGGATCATTGGGGTATAGTTTGATCTTTTACCTTGAAAAGTTATGCCAAAGTTGAACTTTTTATCAATGGAGAAAAAAATAAATATTGTATATTAGGAACATAAATAATACATAGGTATAGGTAGGTACCTACAACTCTTGTTTCAGTTTCAATAAACATGCTATTCACGTTCTTGCCTCAAATTCAAATCAAATGCAAAAAATGTAGATTTTACAAAAAAAAAAAAAAAAAAAAAAAAAAAAAATTTTAAAAAAAAAAAAAAAAAAAAACATGCTGTTAGATTAACAGGCCTTGCAGGGGCTGACAATTGGTGAAATCCACTGAAGGAAAACAGATTCGGAATCCGTCTCTGTTCGAAGGCAATCATTGGCGGGAGTGAATAAGTTTCCGTGTGTATATATTTATTTGACGTTTCCTGCAGGATAAAAGCAGAATATTTTGTTCACAATATTCTCGCCTGTGAAGATTCAATATTATTCGAAAAGAAGATGAGAGACGCGTGGAAGAAAGTAATAATACGATGATAATGCAGTGCCGATGGCGTGGAGTGATGAGGAAATCCAAACTCATATAGGACACATTACTGAGGAACTGCTGGATATAGTGGAAATAAAGATGTGCCACGATCTGTCATAAAAGAATGCTTTAATACTGATGCTGACAGATAACTTGATTGAAGACACGGAAAGTAGGTATTAAGTATACATAAGTTAGTTAATATGTAGTTGCAATGCAACTAACTACCTCATGAGCATGAGGAACGTGATGAAAGAGGAAAAAGATCTGCACAAACGGGAGTTGTAAGGTAACATAATAATATGAGATTGATATTGAATATTAAGAATACAGAGGAGGAGAAGAAAAAAAAAGAAGAAGAAGAAGAAGAAGAAGAAGAAGAAGAAGAAGAAGAAGAAGAAGAAGAAGAAGAAGAAGAAGAAGAAGAAGAACCTATGATGATCGGAGACTTTAGTATACAATCTCCCAAACCTCCTTTACATCTACGCCACTCGTTATGGTTCAAAGGAAAAGAAATACGAGAGAAAGATATAAAATGCAAAGAAAGAAAGAGAACAGAGAGAGAGAGAGAAAAGGAAGAGAAAGTTCGCGAATTGAACGTTTGACAAGTGAGATATTGTGTGGAGGGAAATTCTAGGCGCGTTTTACCTCCGAGGAAAAATTGCAAGTGTCAACAGTTGAGTCAGTAGACATTTTGCCTTCTTTGCTAAAGTTTCTGATTTTTGAGGCAACATTGCTACCTAGTAGCTAGGAATAGGGAATAGTACTTTGTGTGTTTTATCTATTGTATTTGATATAGGTACCACGTCTCTGACCTGCGTTAGATTAGCGCTGCGTATGGTGAGTATATACTTTCTTTATATCTAGGGGCCAGGCCATGTTCGGATTCCTTTTACATAAAATAGGTACCTACCTACAAATTACCTTTTATTATTTTTCAGCGTCTTCTGATTTGAAGGACTGTTTTAGTCTTTGCCTGTGAATCACAACAAAAAGAGGAACAGAGGGAAATCCAAAATATTCCAATTATCATTTTGTGTTTACACTGTTCTTCTCTTTTTCGTTATTGTCCTTCTTACTCTTGTTCTTCTTTTTACCTATGTACCTATTTCTAAGGTCGTTTCTGTTATGTTAACACTGGATTTTTTTCTTTTACTGCATATTTTTTCCATTTAAAAAATGTTCATATTCCATTTACACTTTTTTCGTGAAGATAAAAAGAAGAAGATTATATAATACTATTAAATTTCGTTCTTTTGATTTTTTCCTTGGGGGTTCAATGAACCATTGAACCTACAGAGAAACCGCTACTGATTTTTTCCATTTAAAAAATGTTCATATTTACACTTTTTTCGTAAAGATAAAAAGAAGAAGAGGGAAAAAAAGGTACAAGAACCGAAATGGTAACACGAAACTCACATTTAAAATGATAATCAACACCATTTAGAAAATCCATTTCCCCGGTATACCTGCACCTAGGTAGGTAAAGCCACCGACAATAATATCATATTATATTATTCTTTTATTTTTTACACACACAAAAAAATTCTCAACTCTTTGGTCCTCCTGGAAAAATCCATCTCACTCCGAGGGGAGATAAAGGGTAGGTATACAAATATGTTAATGATAATCAACACCATTTAGAAAATCCATTTCCCCGGTATACCTGCACCTAGGTAGGTAAAGCCACCGACAATAATATCATATTATTATTCTTTTATTTTTTTACACACACAAAAAAATTCTCAACTCTTTGGTCCTCCTGGAAAAATCCGTCTCACTCCGAGGGGAGATAAAGGGTATACAAATACCTATGTTGGGTATTGAAGAAGGAGGAGAGAGAGAGAGAGAGAGAGAGAGAGAGAGAGAGAGAATAGAGAGTTGGGAGACGGAAGGAAACATGTTTGTCGGGGAAATAAAAACAGATCTGATAGGTACTTAAAATTGAAGCACGTACATACCAACCTAACCTTAAACCTAAGCTTACCAGAATTATCATTTTTAATAGGGAGCACACCCAGTACACCCACCCTGGGATGCATTCTCTCTCTCTCTCTTACTCTCTCTCTTTCCGTTTCAGTCTATCCTCTTTCTTCTTTTTTTCTCTTTCTCTTTTTTATGACAGAGAAAAAGAGAGTGGTGGTGAAAAGAGATGAAAAAAAGGTGAAACTTACTTTTTATATACAGATTTTCTCTCCCCCCCCTCTCTCTCTCTCTGTTTTTAATGGTTTGACAATGGAATTACAAAAAACACTTTTGAAAGTTCAGGGTTCCGCAAAGATGTTCACCTTTTGAAAAGGGTTCCGCGGGCCAAACTAATTAAGAAACACTGATCTAAAGTATCAAAATATTTTCATAAATAATTATAATATAGGAGAAAGTAAAGAAAAGAAACAAGAAGTTAATTTCGAACATTTCAAAATTCAGATAATTTTCCCATTAAAAAAAAGCTAAATAAATAAAAAAATAACTTCCCAGTTTCGATTACTTTGGACGTTTTTATAAATATTCATTTCTTTTTTCTCTTGAATTAATTTACTTCAAAAAAAAAAAAAAAAAACTTCTAATGAATTTTGAGCAAAATACCCTCTCCCCCCTTCCCTTCTCTCCTCTACAACAGTCAACAGTTTTTCTAAGTCTTCATTTTCCTCTGAAATTATTTTTCAATCAAGAGTATACACTTATATGTAGGTAATATGTACCTATTTTCCTACCCTAAGGTACCTACCTAGTACCTATGCTACATATTATTTGAAGAAAGTAAAATCTGGTGTGAACATCACATAATAATTAGATAATTACATATATGACTAAATTCTGGGACTAGAAACATGTTGCAATGCAATGATATAGTATAAATTTCAACATGAAACTGTAGGCCAGGCCTATAATAGAGGTGAATATCTATCTACATTCATGAAGTATGGTAGTTTCTGGTATTGGTATCACATACCTGCTACTCTCAATAAACCCTATATTCACCAAACGTAGATAGGTATCTAAACCTACCTAGATAAAACATGGTCGATAAAGAAAGTGAAAGCTATTTAAATTTTCTCCCAAATAAAAAAGAAGCAGCTATCTCTATATTTTATGCGAAAACACAGGAAAACTTTATTGATAGAAGAGATAAAAAATAGTGAATAAAGTTGGAATATATATTTTTTGTACACTCGTGCATTGTAATACCTCCCCCTCTCTGAAATATACTGGATGGTATGTTTTTATCACACGTACCGATACAGGGTGATTCCATGGAAAAGGAAAAAACATTTCTCTTCTGCTAGCTGTTATTATTAGGAATGTGGAATCGGTTATAGAGATCGCAGACCCAAAATCGTCCTAAAAAAGAACTTTGGAAAAACTTTTTGTGTTATTTATTAATTATTATGCAATAAATAAATAAAATCATCAAATACCTAACTACCTGTAAAAAGAAAAATATTGGTAAGTAGGTACCTACTTGATAGAATACATATATATTTTTTTAAATAATAATTATTATTTATATTTGTTTTCGTATTAATTATAATTATAAATAATAATAGTATCATCCGAGGTCAATAAATAAATAAATATCTATAAAAATAACAATAAAACAAACTTCTTGTAATTCTTATAGTGCATCCGGTACAGAAAACATTACAAAGTTTTCTTGGATAAACTATGTATAAGATACATGGCTTAAGTTGCTGAAATATCGGAACCCAGAAATAAGAAAACTTTCTAAATTTCTAATTGCTTCGGGTCTGGAATTTATGTTTTTCTGGGTCTACAAAATAGGTCAACTATAAATACCAGGAAGTCTAAATGTATTTAGGTACCTACTGGAATTATATAGTTTTTTTTCTTTTTTTTTACCGAGTTTCAGATGGCCATTTCGCCATCATCAGTGTTTGAATTGTTTTACCAAGTGTGTGTACGTACCATCAAAACAGGTTAATAGAAACTTATTCCATTAATTTATTTAACACTACATTATTCTGTCCGCAAAGGGTTCAATCTGCTTCAAAACAAAAGAATAAGAGTAAGACCACAAGTCCTTATCCTTAGGAGATTTTAATTGAGTCAATACCTATAGCTAGAAATTATATTACCACTCCGTGTTTTACTTTATTTTGGCATCATCAATACACCAATCAGCTATTGCCATAGGAACAACAACAAGATGACCTTAACCTATCAAGAGCGAAAATAACTTGGAATTTTTTTTTTAATTCACAGACTGAAAATTTTGTTGTTTTTGTCTTGTGTGTACGTAACTTTAGCAGAAGAAGATATTTTCATTCTTCATCAGATTTTTCTTCTCTCTTTTGTTTTGTATTATTTCTCTCTTATTTTTTCCCCAATATTTCACTATTTTCATACAAAACTTTTTGTTTTTATTATTTTTTATTGAACTGATAACTGATTTCTTCCTCTTCTCCTTCTCATGACTTATTTTCTTTCACATTTCAGACGTAGAACATTTATTTCTATACAAACTCTGCTTATTTTTATTGTCTTCAGCAATCTATTATATTATTTTCTTCCATTTGTCGTACCCAGAACTGTTTTTCACATAGGTATTGTTGTTCAAAACTTTGCGGTTTATTATCAGCTTATAAATAAAAGTCATATGTACCTACATAGATACTACTCCCATCAGGTAGACGACACACAGTTATGCTCAATAAAGTTATGATTATGATGTAATGACTGTCGAGTATTGAGGATTATATACTCAACTAATTAAAATAGGTATTTAATATTTAACTAGGTACTTTTTTTGTACCTAAATAAGGCTCGCACCCTGTAGGTACATATATCCCATGGTTAGATCAAGAGCCGAGTCCACACTATACTTGTTTCAAGTACTTCAATACAGATAATAAAATAATACTTATGTATATGCAAACCAAGAGCCACTTCCCCTCCCACCACATACACACTTGAGACTAGCCCCTCCCCTAACACTCTTCCTACCATCTTGTCCACCCCAATTCCTACTATTCCTCCTTCCCTCCCCTTTTCCTACCATCCAGTCCTTCTCCAACCCCCCCACTCCTCTTCCCCTCCCTCCTATACCCCCCTCATTTCAGACCTAACCCCCCTCCCTCCTATGTA
Source organism: Diaphorina citri (assembly GCF_000475195.1). Taxonomy (NCBI): domain Eukaryota; kingdom Metazoa; phylum Arthropoda; class Insecta; order Hemiptera; family Psyllidae; genus Diaphorina; species Diaphorina citri. Next base: position 8,195 of record NW_007378856.1, on the reverse strand, counting down.
GGTATACAGTAGAACCCCGATTTTATGAACTAATTTATTGGGACCAAGGGTAGTTCATAAAATCGGTGTTCCATATAAAAGTTCATATAATCGAGGTTAGATTAGAAAACAAAAAATCAAATCAAGAATAATAATAAACTGAATATTAAACAAATTAGGTAGGTACATAGGTACTGATTTTCTCTAATCATCACGATCGAATAAACTACGGGCTAAAAAAATTCCGGAGGGACGGGCCCAGCTTGTTCTCTTTTACTGAAGGCCACAGACTCCGAAAATTTGGAGCATCCCTTTCCCGGTACATCACTGTTCGGCCCCCCCCCCCCCCCCCTCGACAAAATCCTGGATACGGCTCTGGGGTACGTATACTCTCTGTCGGTGTATTGTCACGTAGTAAAGCCCCATATACTTCTATATTAGTCCCACTATCCGTGCCCCATATACACCATGTATTATTAGTCCCACTATCCGTGCCCCATATACACTATGTATTATTAGTCCCACTATATTACACTATTATAGTCCCAACAATATCCGTTATCCGTTCAAGTCACGCTCCAGTCACTCTGGTACGTTTGACCAACGCAAATGATTTTACAGGCAATGAAGGTAGAAACACACTGTCCTTACATCACGTGAGCTCATGTGACATGAGGGCAGTGAGTTTCTGCTTACATGCACTATGGCGGGAATCGGTATCACTACCCCAAGCAGTCAAGGTAATGGTAACCCTAATAAAGGATATAACACTATAACAGGCAATCAAGGTAATAGTAACCCTAACAAAGGATGTATCACTACCCCAAGCAGTCAAGGTAATGGTAACCCTTAACTCATTTTCAGTCACTTTGAAAATTTCCAGTCCGTAGATACCTTCACAGATATGATGAGTTGGGATGGGGTAGGATATACCTACCTGCCTACTCCCTCCTATTCCCAACAACTCCTGTGGAAGTAAACTTTGTGTAGGTAACATTGTCTCCCTCCATCCATTATCTTCCTTCCTTCCAACCTTCATCTTCCTCCCCCTTCCTCCCCTGGTCCATCTTTAGTCCTTCTCTTGCCCTCTCTCTCTCTCTCTCTCTTTCTATTCTCCTCCCGTTCTTTCTCTCTCTCTCTCTCTCTCTCTTTCTATTCTCCTCCCGTTCTTTCTCTCTCTCTCTCTTTCTCCTTTTTCTCTCTCTCTTCAAACTTTAACTTTGATGATGGAGGCTTAATTCCCTCAGGAGCATGTAGATTTGTAGAATTAGAATACTGACCTTAAAGTACCTACACTACAGTCACTATCACTACACTACACTACAGTCACTATCACTATCACTAAACTACACTACAGTCACTATCACTACACTACAGTCACTATCACTATCACTACATTCATAACAGTACAATAATAATGTGAGAGTGGAAATGCAGTTCGGTAATTTAGACATCTCCACCAGATACCGAAGATATTTTTGTTTTACTTTTCAGAGGTTTGATAAAGGGAACTGTGACTGCCAAGGTCTTCATCCAAATAGCGAAGAGAGAAGGAAGACAGGATAGGAGAAGCGTGGTCTAAATTCAAGTGTAGGGCGTGTAGGGCACTAATTTCCATCATCCATGCTTCTTCATGGATTGGCATATTTTTCGGATCTGAATGGGATAAAAAGGGATTTAGGGATTTTTAACCATTTTAAGGGATAATAATTTTTATTTATCTAATAGAAATACATTAATTATTTATTTAAAGTCAATATTTAAGGGTATTGGAGTGAAATTTCGAGTGTATGGCCGCCATACACGCCCTACATGGACGCTACGCCACTGGGAGAAAGCCATTCCGAGAACATAACCTTGTCTGTTTAGGATAATGTTCGAACCGGGGGGGAATCGAACCCGCGACCTAGCGTTTACAAGGCAGACGTGCTCCAAGGTAACTAGACTGGCACTGAAGAGATTCATAAAACGAAAACGCACGCACTTGGCTAAGCAAAACGACGTACTCAAAGGTAAAAGGGTGGAAATATTTTTGACTTGAGAGATATGGCCTTTGTTTTTTGTGAAATGCATCCTCTGATAACGCTTGATGTGTATGAATTCGAGTGAATAATTTCTCTTTCCCTGAATTAGCAGGAATACCTCTGCTCCAGGCCATTATATTACTGGGGTAGAAGATTGGCTGTATAGGTAACTTGCGTACTATTTCAATTTTAACCTTCTATAAGTTGCGTACTAAAATGAAAAAAAAGATGTCCAACTTGCGTACTGGGTCTTTTTTGTTTATTTTTCAAAAGGTTGAGGGATTTTTTTTTTTTACGTGGGACAAAAACATTCCCCTGTTTTCCTAATTTTGCTCAAATAATTAAGAAGTCCTCTTTATTTATGTTTCCTAACCCTATACTACTAAACCCAATAACACACAAAAAGTTGATCATTTCTGAAAGTTCTTTTCACGTTCTACCTAACCCTATCATTCCAAGGAAGTTGATCATATTTTGCGCAAGTTCTTTTCGCATTCTAGAATTATTTCGTGGGATATAATAAGGGATTTTTTTCTGTGGGACCAAATTTTGAGAGGTATTTTTTCTCAGTCTACCTGGTTTTTCCAGTACGCAAGTAGTACATCTTTAGTACGGAAAGTAGTACTGTATACCTGAAAATTCAGTACGCAAGTAGTAAACACCGAGAAGATTTAGGAAGATTGAGAGGGGTATAGGAACTATGCTGATCATGTAGATTAAGTATAGTAACAGAAAGAGAGAGAGAGAAAGAGAAAGAGAAAGAGAGAGAGAGAGAGAAAGATTAGAGAGAGAGAGAGATAATCAAATATGGTGCTTGAAACAAGCAAGTTCACCAGCCTATCTACCTTAATAGCACGTCAGTCTTGAAAATGCCAATTTCCATCCGGGACGAGCTTCATCCTAAACAGATAAGGCTCGTTCTCGGAACAGATAAGGCTCGTTCTCGGAGCTTTGTGCTATCCTGTCCTCCTCTTCTCTTGGATTTCAGGACGATAAGACCTCCGGTGAGTCTGTTGTTATCGTTCCCTCTACGTTATGTAAGGGAGTATCAATCAGGATTGCCAGGATAGTTGAAGGGGTATGCTATGATGCAACATGCAACAACATGATTATTGATATTGGCTAGAAGCCATCGCATCGTAATGACGAATACATCTCATGTGAAATATATAATGTACCTATGTACATACCTACACATTCTATGCTATGTATACTTTTAGACCAAGGGAAGAAAAGCATGTAGGTACGTCATGTAGGTTCCACAGATGAGAGATATAGATACATAGGTAGATAATAACTTGTATTGTAGGAAGATAGATGCGAGTAGTCTGGCTGGGGGACTTCAAGATTTACCTGATAGGTAATCGTGACACTTTTTTTTTGGCTTTAACGCTCTTATAATTTAGATTTGTCCTTCATGATTATATGTATATGTATGTACATACTTGATAGGAGAATTTGGCGGTCTCCACCGCCATCAGTTCAAAATTAAATTAATAACTCGTTAGAATGGACAATGGAAAATAATTATTCTGTCTGTTATTGTGCATTGACAAAACAAATACGTTTAAGTATATACAATAACATATTTTTTGATAACAATAACCGTACAGTCATGAAAACATAATGTGGAATGGTTTTTATTTGAGTTTGACCACGTTATATGTATTATAATGACACTATACAGCCGAGTTTCACATATTCACACAGAAGAATGCGAATTCAAGTAGAAATTATTTCAAAAGCATATTATCATATAATTTATGTGGAAATTCCCATTTTTTTATACCTACATTATATCTCTCTCTCCTATTCTCTCTGTTTTATCGCTCTCTTCCTCTCTAGTTTTGTTTGGTTGTTTTCTGAACTTTCGTGACAGGGTGGGTCACCGCCGAAACCGCCAAAATACATATTATTACTGAACGAACTCTCTATACCAGCCGTGGCTCAATCACAAATATTCGTGGATAAAGGTTACCCGGTATTCACATTCAGGTCGGAGGAGTATGTGTCGCCATTACAAATAGGTACCTATACCCATTCTCGTGGTATGTGACAGAGAAACTTACATATACAAAGCTCGGTGCTCTAACTTTCTTTTATGCTTTTTTTTTATTTTTATATTTTTTAACAAGTAGAAATTACAGTGTGAACTTTACAACAAAATTAGCTGAATTAGCTCCCGATTTACCCAAATTTAATATCATCTACCTACAGCACCTACCACTTACCAATCATGTTTAAATTCCTCTTTATCAAGTTTGATATAGGCCCTATTTAGTTCTATCTTAAACAGTAGAATAAGTAGATACTAGATAATAAGAATCTATCTATTCCTCCAAACGGAATGCCTCTTTACTATAGGTAGCTGTCTAAAGTTCTGAAGTTGCGTTCTTACTACCTATGTGAATTTTGGCACAGTGTGGACCCAGCTTAATTAACCAAACGAATTTAACTTCACCCTGTATATATTTTTACTTTCTCCGTCACTTGTTGCACCCTGTACGGACATAATTTGTGTTTTATACGAAGCTGATGCTCTTTTAAGTTTTTTGTGTGTTTAATTTATGGCCTTTGAAGATGTACTTTTGTTTTTTACTCTGCTTCCTCTCTCTGAAATTTATGTAGATGGGTGCTTGAGTAACAGCACTTTGCATATTTTACACTCCATGCTACCTCTATTATGTTTATGGTTAAGCTCAAGTTTTTTTATTTTATATTTAGACCGAATGGCGACGATAAGTGGAAGACTGGATGTTCTAAATGGGACCATGATGTGCCATGGTACTCTGAAAGTAATTTATTAAAACAATTAGTGCTCTCTATTCTTTCTCTCTCTCTCTCTCTTCTCCTTCCATCTCTCTCTCTCTATCTTTCTCTTCTCCTTTCATCTCTCTCTCTTTCTCTTCTCCTTTCATCTCTCTCTCTCTCTCTTTCTCTTCTCCTTTCATCTCTCTCTCTTTCTCTTCTCTTCCACCTCTCTCTCTCTCTCTTTCTCTTCTCCTTTCATCTCTCTCTCTCTCTCTTTCTCTTCTCCTTCTCTCTCTAATTCTAATGGCTGGAATGGAATGGCTAATTCAACTCTCTAATCTGTCTGCTAGGAATGGCTAATTCAACTCTCTAATCTGTCTGCTTGGAATGGCTAATTCAACTCTCTAATCTGTCTGCTAGGAATGGCTAATTCAACTCTCTAATCTGTCTGCTTGGAATGGCTAATTCAACTCTCTAATCTGTCCGCTTAGAATGGCTAATTCAACTCTCTAATCTGTCTGCTTAGAATGGCTAATTCAACTCTCTAATCTGTTTGGTTGGAATGGCTAATTCAGCTTTGTAATCTGTCTGCTAGGGGAAAAAAAGTAAGAGAGATGTTCAAAAAATACGAACGTTAATGATTTTGGATTTTAAAACGTCCAGAATATGGACATTTCTGTTTGCATATTTTATTTTTACTATGTTTTAGGTTCTCCTCATATGCCATTACATCATTAGGTATTTCATCTTTATAAAATAAAAGTTTTTGACTTGTTTGTGAGGTGACTTCGTACCTATTTACCTATTTTGTAACGAGGTAAACCATACCTGATAAAATTGGTACGCATATTACCTACCTGTGGGCTAGAAATTACACTCGCGCAAAAAAATTACCCGGTTTTTTTTTTATTTCAGGATTTTTTCCCTCGGTCTTAATTTATTTTCAAATTATATTTTTTTTTTTATTATTATTATTTCAGGATTTTTTCCCTCGGTCTTAATTTATTTTCAAATTATATGTTATTTTTCCCTCAGGAGCCATTTTGAACATGAGATTTTTTTATTTTTTATTTAATGAATGTGTGTTTACTCAAGGAGTGAAAATTGGATTTTTTACGTGAAATGTAGGCGCAGGGTTTTTCTTGCGATATACATCAATGTAGCAAAATTGGAATATGCAATCATAAACCTCTAAGTATAGGTTAAAGGTAGGTCTGTAGGTATATCTGCAATATTAGTCTGGTCTGGTCTGATCATCATTATCAGGTATCATAACTCGAGCGTTTCGAATTTAGATTTTTTGAACCTTTGTATGTTTCACCATAACTTCTCAACGGTTGAGATTTGATAGTCCGATGAAATTTGAGAAATCAGTATGTTGAAATATTTAATAGGAAAGTTCCTGATTTTTAGCCCTGATGGCGCCTTTGGAAATCCAGGAGTGGTTGTTCTTCAGACCAAGTTCTACAGTTCACAGAACCATTGCTTAGTCCTTACAAACTGCGAAAGAATTTGTGTGTCAACTGTGTTCCTAGCATTTGAAAACCCAAACAAAAACTCATTAAATTCTGAGAGAGAACACCGGAAAAACTAAAAGTCACACATTTTTTCCGCCCTTTTTTTTAATCCTTTGTCACTTTATTTTTATGTTTCAAAAAGTTCTATCCGTTCTTAGTGGAAAGAAAGAAAGAAAAAAACAATGTCTGCTAGGAATGGCTAATTCAACTCTCTAATCTGTCTGCTAGGGATGGCTATTTCAACTCTCTAATCTGTCTGCTAGGGATGGCTAATTCAACTCTCTAATCTCTCTGCTAGGAATGGCTAATTCAACTCTCTAATCTGTCTGCTAGGGATGGCTAATTCAACTCTCTAATCTGTCTGCTAGGGATGGCTATTTCAACTCTCTAATCTGTCTGCTTGGAATAGCTAATTCAACTCTCTAATCTGTCTACTTGGAATGGCTAATTCAACTCTCTAATCTGTCTGCTAGGGATGGCTATTTCAACTCTCTAATCTGTCTGCTTGGAATGGCTAATTCAACTCTCTAATCTGTCTGCTAGGGAATGGCTAATTCAACTCTCTAATCTGTCTGCTAGGGACGGCTATTTCAACTCTCTAATCTGTCTGCTAGGGAATGGCTAATTCAACTCTCTAATCTGTCTGCTAGGGATGGCTATTTCAACTCTCTAATCTGTCTGCTAGGGATGGCTATTTCAACTCTCTAATCTGTCTGCTTGGAATGGCTGGAAGGGGAGAGAGAGGGGGGGGGGGAGGGGGGGGGGGGGGGGGGGGGGGGGGGAAGGAACAACTTGTTCTTGTGAAGAGATTTGTATAGAAAACAATGCTCAAAGAAATTCTCAAAAATAAAAAATAGATTAAAAAAATAATAAAAACAAATCCCCAGTAATTCGAACATCTTGTCCAGATAAAAATAGATTCGTTTCAGGAAAATACAGACTGCTAATTCAACTCTCTAATCTGTCTGCTTGGAATGGCTAATTCAACTCTCTAATCTGTCTGCTTGGAATGGCTAATTCAACTCTCTAATCAGTCTGCTAGGAATAGCTAATTCAACTCTCTAATCTGTCTGCTAGGAATGGCTAATTCAACTCTCTAATCTGTCTGCTTGGAATGGCTAATTCAACTCTCTAATCTGTCTGCTAGGAATGGCTAATTCAACTCTCTAATCTGTCTGCTTGGAATGGCTAATTCAATTCTCTAATCTCTCTGCTAGGAATGGCTAATTCAACTCTCTAATCTGTCTGCTAGGAATGGCTAATTCAACTCTCTAATCTGTCTGCTAGGAATGGCTAATTCAACTCTCTAATCTCTCTGCTAGGAATGGCTAATTCAACTCTCTAATCTGTCTGCTAGGAATGGCTAATTCAACTCTCTAATCTGTCTGCTAGGAATGGCTAATTCAACTCTCTAATCTGTCTGCTAGGAATGGCTAATTCAACTCTCTAATCTCTCTGCTAGGAATGGCTAATTCAACTCTCTAATCTGTCTGCTAGGGATGGCTATTTCAACTCTCTAATCTGTCTGCTTGGAATGGCTAATTCAACTCTCCAATCTGTCTGCTAGGGATGGCTATTTCAACTCTCTAATCTGTCTGCTTGGAATGGCTAATTCAACTCTCTAATCTGTCTGCTTGGAATGGCTAATTCAACTCTCTAATCTGTCTGCTTGGAATGGCTAATTCAACTCTCTAATCTGTCTGCTAGGGATGGCTATTTCAACTCTCTAATCTGTCTGCTTAGAATGGGTAATTCAACTCTCTAATCTGTCTGCTTGGAATGGCTAATTCAACTCTCTAATCTGTCTGTTTGGAATGGCTAATTCAACTCTCTAATCTGTCTGTTTGGAATGGCTAATTCAACTCTCTAATCTGTCTGCTTGGAATGGCTAATTCAACTCTCTAATCTGTCTGCTTGGAATGGC
>NW_007378855.1:77096-81607 GCF_000475195.1 Diaphorina citri | reverse complement strand
TCTTTTCCTCTTTGTATTGTTTTCATGGTTTTGAATTAAAAAGAATAGAACAAAGAACAACGGGAACAAGAAACAAACGAGATAGAGAGAGAGAGAGAGAGAGAGAGAGAGAGAGAAGGAGAAAAGGAAAGTGTAGAAAAGAGATTGAGATAAAGAGAGTGAAGGAGGGAGGGGGGGAGGGAGAGAGGAGAGAGCCAACTTTTTGTTTTTATCGTAATCTTATTGTTTTGTTTTCTGGCGGTAACATTGGAACAATTATGTGCTCGTTGTATACGGTTTTGTGCTGCTTTTGTGCGCGTTGTAAATTTTCTTCTCACAATAAACAAACAAAAGACCCTCAAGGTTTCTGTACCTCGGGAGGAGATTTATGTGTTCAAATTACAGAGAAAAGGAGATGGGCATTTAGATTTTTCCTTTCTTTTTTTTCTTTCTCTTTAGAGTTACCTATTTGTTGTGTTGACCTACTTATTTAGATGCAAAAGGCTGCCAAAGAAGAAGGAGGAGAAGGAGAAGAAGGAGAAGAAGAAGAAGAAGGAGGAGAAGGAGAAGAAGAAAAAAATGTACAGTAGAACCTCGATTATTTCAACTACATAATTGGTACCGGGGGTAGTTGAAATGATCACTTTCTATGATCTTTTCCTCTGATAGAGTCCAGTCCTATGCTGGTAGTATAAACAAGGTATATTCTATTCTATTCTGATAAGATAGGATATCTCTTGGAAGATACGAAGATAGAAGAAAAAAATAAAGGATTTTGGAGTTGAAATAATCAAGGTTCTACTTTATGAATTGACCAATGTTATCTACCCGAGTATGTATGTACATGTAGATATATTATGTATATATGTAGGTAGTTCAGAAGGATACGTACGTCATCAGCATTTTTTTTTTTTTTTTTTTTTTTTTTTTAAAAATTGGCAACAGGCGAGGAAAAAGTTGTGCATGTTTTGTATCATGCTCTAACGAGATAAATTGGCTCTCTCTTTCTCTCTCCTTCTCCCTTTCTCTATCTCTGTCTCTCTCTTCCTCTATCCTTCTCCCTTTGCCCCTTTCTCTCTCTCTACTTCGTGATTTGAATACAAAAATAGGTACCTATTTGGGATTTTGTTGCCAAAAATGAGAGAGGAAAAAAAAAAATCTCCAAAAAGGGGAAAAACATTGAAAAATATTTTTGAAGAGTCCTCCTCGTTGAATCGATATGCGAAATTTCAAATGGTAAATGGCAATTATTTTTATTTATTTTACTTTTAGGAGCGTGCACAAATTGGCCCCCGCTTATCCTTTTGAAATTTCCATGTTTTTTTTTACCTATAATAATTTAGAATAGAATAGAATATACCTTGTTTATCCTGCCAGAATGAGACTGAAAAGTCCCTTTACTCCCGCAGTCTAAACAAGGTCTTATATATTTCATAGGTAAAGTTTACAAATAAGTATATAAACCTTGCTTAACTTCAAAGGAGTGGTGTTAAATAAGTGCGTTTGAAAACAAAAACAATAAGACATAAAAAAAATAAATAAAATAAATAAATAAATAAAAATAAAAAAAAAACTTCCGCCCCCACCGCGGCCCCGGCAAACGCCGCGCCCGCCTGTGCCTACTTCATGCTTAGCTCACATTTAACACACAACACACACACACAACACACCACACACCACACACACACACACAACACACCACACAACACAATCACACCAACACACACACACACAGACACACACACACCACACACACACACACACACACACACACACACACCACACACAACACCACACACACAACAACACACACACACTGTGGGGATAGGAGAGGAGGTAGGTGTTGAGAAGGAAGGTTTTGAAGGACATTAGGAGGAAAATAACCCTTCGCTGACTGCTTCTGTTAAGGAGGCTTTGAAAGACTGGAAAGAAAGAGAGTTTAGGATGGGATGAGGTACCGAGTTCCAGAGATTTATGGATGAGATGAGGAAGGAAGTTCCATAGGATGTAGTGTTGTGTGAAGGGACTTCAAGGAGGAGTTCGTGGGATCGGGTTACTCTGGAACGTACCGAGGAGCGGAATTCATATTTGTGATAAAGGTAGGGAGGACATTCAGTAACAAGGATTTTGTAGAGTAGACAGAGAGTAAGGATTATCCTAAAGGACCTCCTTCCCCCAAACACACGTGTAGAGGTATCAGCAAAAAAAGAAAATGCGAAATCGTCGACCTCGTTTCGTTCGATCCGAATGCAATGTCAGGACAATAACCCCAGTGGGAGGGAAACAATCTGCAGGGAGTTTTCCATTTCCATGTTTGCCTCATTTGGCTTGAAGCTCTGAAATTGTTTGACTTTTTTAATTTAATCAAAAAGAGAGAATAAAAAGCTGTTTTTTTTTTACTTTGTTGAAACAGCTCTATTAATTCTGTCTGGCTTTCCTCATTTTGCAACTTTGTGGTGAGATTTAACTTTAAATTTGTGCCTCTAGCTTTGTGAATCCTGTATTCACTTTTATGTCTCATTTTAAGATTTTTGAGCCACGGTCGTTCTCAGTTGCATCTGAAGGAAGAGAAGGGGAGGAGAATCGAAGAGAAAGAGTGCGAAAGAGAAGGGATGTGGATACCGATAAAAGGAGGAGAAAGATAAGAGGAGAGAAGAGGACGGAAAATAAAGGAAAGAAGATATGAAAGGAGAAGGAGTGAGAGTAACAGAAATGAAAAAGACAAGAAGGGATAGAAAAGGAATAGAAAAAGGAGGAGGAAAAGGAATAGAAATTTTTTAAAAAGGGAGGGAAATTGATGACAAAGGGTTGAGGAAGGAGACAAAATGAGAGAGGAGAAGGAGGGAGAGAAAATGAAGAGGGAGCAGAAGGGAGAGAAAATGAAGTACCTACGTCAAGTTTTTGGCTCCTCATATCATGGATGCAATTTACTGGCAAATTGTCACACAACTTTTATCTCCTTTTTTCAGTCTCTCTCTCTCTCTCTCTCTCTCTTTCTTCGTTCATTAAACTTGTCTACCTTTGTCATATCTGCTTAAATCTCTCCATTTTTCTCCTTCACTCCCCTTTCTCTGTTTAGTCTGGCTGAGGGACTTAGTCTGGCTGAGGGAATTAGTGTGGCTGAGGGACTTAGTCTGGCTGAGGGAATTAGTGTGGCTGAGGGACTTAATGTGGCTGAGGGACTTAATCTGGCTGAGGGACTTAGTGTGGCTGAGGGACTAGTAGTCTGGCTGAGGGACTTAATGTGGCTGAGGGACTTAGTGTGGCTGAGGGACTTAGTCTGGCTGAGGGACTTAATCTGGCTGAGGGACTAGTAGTCTGGCTGAGGGACTATAAACAGAGAGTAGATCAGCGTCTAGCTAGGGGACTATAAAAAGGGAGAAGACTAGTCCAAATTTCCTCACGCTATATCAATAGCGAAGGTTGAGTGCGAAGGGCATCCCACTCGGAAAATTTTATTTTAGCCAAAACCAGTTGGCCTCAAAGCGATCACTCTAAAGCTGATTGAAAGGCCGACGACAAACGCCGACCCCATCTGAACATGGGAAAAGGCGAAGAAGAATAAGAAGAACTCCCCTTTCTCTGTCTCTCCATATTTTTCCCTCTTGCTCTCTGTCTCTTTTCTCTCTCACTTTCTCCATTCCTCTTCCCTTTTTCTCTCTCTCTCCCTCCATATTTTTCCCTGTCTAAGGCTCTCTCCTTCTCTCCTCTGTCTATTTTAATGTATTAATGTTAGACAACTGTTTCTGTTTGTTGCAGGTATGTTGCCTCCCTCAATACTCAGAAGGTACTCACTCAGATTCACTAGTCTAATCTGGTCTGGTCCGGTGATAAAATTAGTCAGTGAAAGAAATATCAGTGAGTACAAAAGCTATGTTTTTTTTTTTTTTTTTTTTTTTTTCTAATAAAATATTTATATTGAGAAATTTCAGTAAAATACTTTCTCGTTACTTTAGTAATGGAAAGTAAAAAAAAAAAAAAACTAAACTTGGATTGGCGCGAAAAACTCTCTGGTGTTATTTCGAATTTCTAAATCTTTGTAAAAAAACATAAAATGAAAAATTACAAAGTAACAACTAACAATAAATTCTAAAAAAAAAAAATGGAGTGAGTAATGCAGACAAATGCTAATTGAAGGAAGAACTCTGTCTCTCTCTCTCCCTCTCTATTTCTCTTGAACAAAAATATTTCAAACTGTTGAAACAAAAATTGGAAATTTGAAACTTCTTTTCTTTTTATTTTCTTTAAAAAAGACGAAAAAAAAAAAAAAAACAGCTAGGTACCTCGTATTGAACTTTCAACTTTTTCCAAGGCAGGAGGTGTGGGTGCCCCCCCTCCCTCCTCCTCTTTCCTGAATTACTGAGAAAATGTTTTCGAATTTCGAGAAAATAATAATAATAATAATAATAACAACAGAAAGAAAGAAAAAAAAAATCTGGTAAAAAAGTACAACAATAAATTTTGTATTATGTATTCCTAAATCATGTTAGACAAAAAGATCTACATATCTACCTATCTTTCTTTCTTTCTTC
>NW_007378855.1:64416-73068 GCF_000475195.1 Diaphorina citri | reverse complement strand
TAATAATAATAATAATAATAATAATAATAATAATAATAAGACCTTTTTTTAAAAAAAAATAATAGAAAGAACGAATTAAGAAATCCTGAAGGACAAATGGAAGAGAATGACGCGAAAGAGAGTCACAGAGGAATCTCGAATAATGAGACCTAATGCGATGCGAATAGAATGGAATAGATAATCAAGATAATGAGGTACAGTGGAAAATTGATGGAAAGTAGGAAATTGAAGAAAAAGAGAGAAATTGAACGAGAAAGAAAAGTAAAAACAAGGCAAGACGACGAAGAAGAAGAAGGGTAAGAATAGTAAGAGAGAGAGAGAATAAAGCTCTTATTTTAGGATAGACAGAGAAAAAGGCATTCTAGAAGATGGTATAAACGTACATAGAAGAAAGCGACGTACAAGAGAGAATAGAGAAATGGATAAAAGAAGAAGCTAGAAACAAAAAGAACATTCCAGAAGACAAGAATAGAAGGAAATGGAATAAGGCCGAACAATTAGTGGCATTAACGAAAGATGAGAAGAAGAAAGGAGAAAGGAAAACCGGTGATGAACAATGGGAAATGAAGGACAATGAAAAATTAAAACTGTTACCAACCAAAACATAAGAAGAAGCAGAAGAAGAAGCAGAATGAGAATGATGGAATATTGCAGGGAGCCTGAATTTAAATAAGTTATGAACGGGTTACTTGGGTAAAAGAAGTTACTTAACGGGGCACTTGTGTAATATCATATGTCGAGAATTTCAAAGTGTAATACCGTGTTACCAGTAAAACACACACCGTACGGCACTGATTTTAAAGAAGTTGGGAAAAGCAAAAAAGCCGTGCACTTCTTCCTAACAAGATCTATAAAAGCCTCTTTAAAAGCCTTCGGGTTTGGAGTGAGAGGGAGAGAGAGAGAGAGAGACAGATAGAGAGAGAGGTAGAGAGAAAGAGAGAGAGTGGGAGGGGTAAAGAGAGGGAGAAAGAGAGAGTGGGAAGGGGAGAAAGAGGGCGGGAATTAGTGAAGGAGGGAAGGAGAGAGTAAAGGGAAGGTTGGTACTCATTTTTATTAATGGTTCGTCAGACGGCAGTTTTCAAACTATGGTGACTGGTGACCCCTCATTCGTGCGGTTTTCAGCCTTGAGGCCCCAAGTTCTGCTTTAAAAGGAGGTTTGATAGAGGGAACTATAGGAGAGAGAGAGATGGGATGGGATGGGATCGGGGGAGGGAGAGAGAGAAAGAGGCGAAGAAGTTTGATAGAGGGAACTGTAGGAAACTGTTAAGGTCTTATCGTCCCGAAAGCGAAGAGAGAAGCAGGACAGGATAGGAGAAAGCCAGCCGTTCCGAAAACGAACATTATCCTATCAGGATAAAATCCGCCCCGGGCGGGAATCGAACCCGCGACCTAGCGCTTACAAGTAATTTTAGGAACTACTGCTCTAAAAGTCTAAACGGTGAACTATAAGTGCAGCCTCCATAAACTTTCCCTTACAATATTTTTTCCCTCGTAAAGCTCCAGAACTTTACGTTACTGAGAGCCTTACACTATCAAATGCTTACCGCTTACCAGTTTATGCTCGGTACATATGTACCTATACCTATACGTAGGCTTGCCAAACGTCCCGAATTGGCCGGGACAGTCCCGAATTTCAGGGGGTGTTGTATAGTGTTTTCAAACAAAATTATCAAAATTATCATAATACCCAATTCCAAACGCGTACCAGAATTTACATATTTATTAATTTACCAAGTAACATACGTGGCCGAAAGGGTATTACACTAGGCTTTTACGCCTGCAGTTCTGGGTTCGACTCCACGCGAGGTCGGAGTTTTTTCGGCTCTGTGCTTGGATTTCTGGGTGCAGTGAGCCTCAAGGCTTGAATAGGTAAAACGTGTTTTGGCAAAAAAAAAAAAAAAAAAAAAAAAGAGAGGCCTAAAGGGTTGAATAGGTAAAAAGTTTTTTGGAAAAAAAAAAAAAAAAAAAAAAAAAAAAAAAAACTTACATCGAAAATTTTGTCTAATACATAATTATGTACCTACATTACCTTCCTTCCTATAGGAATGAATAAGGAAAGTAAAAAAAGAGGACCACGTACCCCTTATAGATTATATTTCTGGTTTATGGTTATGGGTCATGGTATAATTATTACAGCCCGAGGGGGCAGCCCGGGCCCCCTAAATATCTACGGCTCTGATTTTCTATTATCAATAATGTTTTGTTTTTCTTAAGTACATACTTCAGACTTTTACAGCCCGAGGGGGCAGCCCGGGCCCCCTAAATATCTACGGCTCTGATTTTCTATTATCAATAATGTTTTGTTTTTCTTAAGTACACACTTCAGTTGCTTTCTTCATTTTACTCTGCACTAATTGATATGGACAACAAGCGCCTTAAGTCCTTAACTTGATGGCAGCCTTGAGTTCTTAATAACTTGATGATGGTACACACTTCACTTCGTCTCTTACTTGATGTCAAAACCTTTTACATGAAGCCGTCTGACATCAAGCATTAAACTAACGAGGCAGAGTGCACCCCAAAATAGCCACCACGTGGTTCCGAGCTTAGTTAGGTCATAGGTCATCCAGACACCCAGAGAAAATACTTTCCCGTCCCAAGGGAAAAAAAGTCATTTGGACCCACCTAAGTCGTCACGGTGACACCATGGACAACAAGCGCCTTAAGTCCTTAACTTGATGGCAGCCTTGAGTTCTTAATAACTTGATGATGGTACACACTTCACTTCGTCTCTCTCTCACTTGATGTCAAAACCTTTTACATGAAGCCGTCTGACATCAAGCATTAAACTAACGAGGCTGAGTGCACCCCGAAATAGCCACCACGTGGTTCCGAGCTTAGTTAGGTCATAGTCATGGGTCATCCATATTTTGTGTTTCTAATTGTATTATGTATAAAAACATTGTTAACATACTATCATGTATTTAAACAATAAAAAATAATTGATTGAATTGATTGATTGATCCAGACACCCAGAGAAAATACTTTCCCGTCCCAGGGGAAAAAAAGTCATTTGGACCCACCTAAGTCGTCACGGTGACACCACCAAGGTCGTAGAGTTCAAATATGTGTGACGTCAGACTTTACGCAGTTGTTTTTTTCGTCCGTTAGGTAGCGCCACTATGCAAACGCGCTAGCGGAGGTGCAGAAAGAACTGCACAGAAACGTATGCGCACAAACACATTAATGCGTTGCCTGCGAGGGAGCTTTGCTCGGAACATTTGTTGTGACGTCATCGCCTACGGGAGCGTATGCCGTGACGTCAAAGTTCACGATTTACCAATATATTTTAAATCGATTGATCTCGGGATATAGAAGAAAAAGAAAAATTCCTTTGGTCCTCATTTTTCCTGCTTTATGACTTTGAAACATCACCCAAGTAAGCGCAACTGATCTATTAATGTCTCTTCCTCCATCTTTTCTGTCTTCTTCCTCCTTCTTCTTTTTTTCTGCCTCTCCTTATTCTCCTCTACTTCTTCTTTTCCATTTTCTTATGTTCTTCTTTTTCTTCTTCTTCCTCTTTCTTATCCCTTTTTCTCACCCTCACAATTTTATCTTCCCTTCTCCTCTTCCTTCCCCCCTTCTCTCGCCCTCACAATGTTATCTTTCCTCCTCTTCTCCCTTTTTTTCATCTTCTTACTCTCCTCTTCCTTTCTCTCGCCCTCACAATTTAATCTTCCCTCTCCTTCGTTTTCTCCCTTCTTCTCTCTTTTGCAATGCATATTGTTCTCAATGTAATATTTTGCAGTTTTGCTTCTAGGTATACTGTTTGCATTATATTAGGTACTTTCCACCCTCCCCTTCTTCTTTTTCTCCTTCTTCATCTTTCACCCTACCCTTCTCTCGTTCTTGGGATTTCTGGAGTGTACTTTTATGGTATTTTTCCCTCTCCTTCTTCTTCCTCTTCCTTCCACCCCTCCTTCTTTGGATTTCTGGCGTGTACTTTTTTCCCAATCTTCTTTCTTCTCCTTCCCCCTTCTCCTCTCCTCCTTCTTTGGTTTTCTGGAGTGTACTTTTCATGGTACTTCTTCCCTCTTCTTTCTTCTCTTCCTCTCCTTTTTCTCAGCTTTCTCCTCCTCGTCGTTGTCTTTTCAATCCTCGGTTTTCTCCCATTCTTCCCCCTCCTCCCATGGTCTGGATATCTGGACTGTACTTTTTGTTTTACTCCTCTCCTCACTCTCCTTTTCCTCCTCGTCCTTTTCCTTCTTCTCCTCTTTCTCCTGCTCCCCCTAATTGTTCTTCTGGTCTGGATACCCTCTTCCTTCTCCTTCTCCCTCCTCTTTCTTCTCTCCTCGCCTTATTCTTCTTCTGGTCTGGATATCTGGATTGTTGAAACACCAGAAGGTATACTTATACCTTGTTGAGCGAGATAAAGTACAACATTATCATATTACTCAGGATTGTACAGGGTGTATCTGGAAGTTTATACAGGATGGTCCTCTTCTCCTTCTCCCTCCTCTTTCTTCTCTCCTGGCCTTATTGTTCTTCTGGTCTGGATATCTGGATTGTTGAAACACCAGAAGGTATACTTATACCTTGTTGAGCGAGATAAAGTACAACATTATCATATTACTCAGGATTGTACAGGGTGTATCTGGAAGTTTATACAGGATGGTCCTCTTCTCCTTCTCCCTCCTCTTTCTTCTCTCCTGGCCTTATTGTTCTTCTGGTCTGGATATCTGGATTGTTGAAACACCAGAAGGTATACTTATACCTTGTTGAGCGAGATAAAGTACAACATTATCATATTACTCAGGATTGTACAGGGTGTATCTGGAAGTTTATACAGGATGGTCAATGGTCATTAAATAACCTCTCTAAAGATCATTGTAAGGAATTGACCATTAATGATTTTGTTCTTACGATCCGATTGTTCGATAAATCCTTCTTGTGAACGTGAAACGTAGAAGAGAGAAAGAGAAGAAGAAGAAGGAAGAGGAGGAGGAGGAGGAGGAGGAGAAGAAGAAAAAGAAGTAGGACAAGAGGAAGAAAAATAAATGTGAAGAGCAAGAAGGAGGAAAAGAGAAAGATGAAGAGAAGTGATATTATTTATTCCTACCTAATTTCGAACAAATAAGGAATGAGATAATAAAAATGAAAGTAATAAAAATAACTAATAACCTATAAAAAGGTCGTTTCCATTTTTATTTCACGATATTTTGATGGCTTTTACGTGAAATTAGGTGTCGTGTCGTATAAAAATTTTGGAGAAAAAATAATAAAAAGAAACAGCTCTTATTTATAAATGATGCTACTGTAGGCTATATTCCACCTAGGTATGATGAGAAAAGGACAGAGACTGAGGGAGAGAAAAGGAGTGAGAAATGAAAGAGAAAGGAGAGAGAGAGAGAGAGAGAGAGAGAGAGAGAGAGAGACCGAAAGGTAGACATTAAGTAGACCTGACAGCTCCTGACACCTGTCATACTACCTGTCAGCTAACCCCTTATAAGTATAGTATGTACCTATAAGAATGTAAATAATAATGAAATTGGAAGAAAGAAGTGAAAGAAGGAGAGGACGAAGAAGAAGAAAAGGAGTAAGCGAAAAAGGGGGAAAGAATGATAGCCTACAAAGAAAGTAATATATTCCTGATTCCAAAAGAAGAATAAGAAGAGGAGGAGCAGGAGAAGATGAAAGAGAAAAACAGAAGAAAAGAAGAAGGAGGAGGAGGAGGAGAAGAAGAAGATAAAGAAAAGGACGGACAAAAGAGTGAAGAGGCATATTAAGGAAAAAAAAAGAAACTGAAGAGGAAGGAAAAATGACAGCTTAAAGAATAAATAAATAGGTAACCAACAAGGCGGCATAGAGAGAAGGAAGAAAAGAAGGAGAAGAAGAAGAAGAAGAAGAAGAAGAAGAAGAAGAAGAAGAAGAAGAAAAAGAAGGAAGGAAGTAGAAGAACAAGACGAAGCGAAGGAAAGTAAAAAGGGAAAGGAAAAATGACAGCCTACAACAAAAGCAAATAATATTCTTGAAATCCTGAATGACACTTCAGACATAGTTCAGGTAGCGTCAGATTTCAGATAATAAAAAATGTGTCAATGCCACCTGACTTTGCTCTCACATATGTAAAAATGTCAATGTCTGGAAATTACATAAATATGTAGGTACATATTACATAGTTATATCAGTGTAAAGTAAAGGGGCTTTTCAGCCTTATCCCGAAAGTACCTGGGAACATTTCAGATTTCAGTGTAATAACAACATACATAGAAAATAGGTACATATTATTAACATACATAGACATATCAGTGTAATAATATAACATACATAAATTTTACATTTATGGTAAAAGACAAAACTCGGCCTGTCCCGCCTGTCATGCTTTCCATATTATTAACAATGTATGTAGGTACGGATATAGGTACGTTATATACTTGTATATAAAAAGAATAGGTAGATGTACATATGATACATATCATAGAAACAAGTAAGGTTCATAGACAGGCAGAAGAGAATATACAGCTTTGTCCACACATAGTAGACCGACCGTCGATCGATGTCGGTCAACTGAACCGCCCACACTGCCTCGAGAACATAGATTCACCTCTTCGACCATGTGTGGACACACCTTAATCCTCGTATACCTTGTTAATCCTGCCCGGATAGGACTGAAAATTCCCTTTACCCCCGCAGTCTAAACAAGGTCTTATACCGCCGCAGTTTAAACAAGGTCTTATAACCCCGCAGTCTAAACAAGGTTTTTCCCTCGTAAAGCTCCAGAACTTTACGTTACTGAGAGCCTTACACTATCAAATGCTTACCGCTTACCAGTTTATGCTCGGTACATATGCACCTATACCTATATACGGAACTAACCATAATGTAAACTTATAAGTAAAGTAAAGAGGCCTGTATATATGTATGTAAGGGAAGGTACCTAGTATGTACCTGTCTATATGAAGCTATAATAAATATGTCTTTGTGCAAATGTTAATACAAAACGTATGGCAAAAGGTACAAAACGCAAGCAACCTTACCAGCCAGCCTGGTTAGCTGCCTTGTAAGCGCTAAGTCGCGCGTTACATATAAATATATCTTTGTGCACAAATGTGCATACCAAATGTAGGTATGGCAAAAGTTACAAAACGCAAGCAACCTTACCAGTCAGCCTGGTTGCTGCCTCGTAAGCGCTAGGCCGCGGGCGTTAATACAAAACGTATGGCAAAAGGTACAAAACGCAAGCAACCTTACCAGCCAGCCTGGTTAGCTGCCTTGTAAGCGCTAAGTCGCGGAGTAGATTCCCGCCCAGGGCGGATTTTATCCTGAAGGGATAATGTTCGTTCTCGGAACGGCTGGCTTTCTCCTATCCTGTCCTTTAACTTGAACGGAGTTTAAACTCACTTTGTGGACCCGGCTATCAAACTTGTGCTTCAGACTTCAAAGAGAGAGAGAGAAAGAGAGGGAGGGAGAGAGAGGAAAGGGAATATCCCTCCCTCTTTAAGGCGTTATTTTCTATCGATAAAAAACTCTAATAATATCATTACCCTATTATTATCATTACCTGGTGGTGTAGTGGTCAAGGCGCTCGCCTGGTAAACAGGAGGGCGTGGGTTCAATCCCAGCCGAGGTATGGAATTTTATGTAGTGGTCAAGGCGCTCGTCTGGTAAACAGGAGGGCGTGGGTTCAATCCCAGCCGAGGTATGGAATTTTATCCTCACTATATTTTGAGAATTTGACCACAATAATAGTAGTAGCGTACTGCTGGAGTAAAGGGACTTTACAGTCCTATGCGAGCAGTATGAATAAGCACTATTATTACTATTATTACATATTATCTTTATTATTATTATAGTTGTTGTTGGTATTATTATTATTATTACTATTATTCCATAACGCTATTTCCTCTGACAAAACACATTATGTGATCGTGTACTGACAGTATAGTGTATATTGTTTTCAAACAAAATTAACAAAATTATTACCTATATTACCCAATTCCAAACGCGTACCAGAATTTACATATTTATTAATTTACCAAGTAACATACGTGGCCGAAAGCGTATTACACTAGGCTTTTACGCCTGCGGTTCTGGGTTCGACTCCACGCGAGGTCGGAGTTTTTTCGGCTCTGTGCTTGGATTTCTGGGTGCAGTGAGCCTTTTTTTTTTTTTGCCAAAACGTGTTTTGGCAAAAAAAAAAAACTTACATCGAAAATTTTGTCCAATACATACCTACATTACCTTCTTTCCTATAGGACTGAATAAGGAAAGTAAAAAAAGAGGACCCCCCCCCCCCCCCCGACACCACCCGATAAAGCCGCCACGTGAGTCGGAGCAATCCAAATTACGACTACAGTCCTGCCGAAGTACATTTTGCAAAACTGTAGTTCACTCCACTCTGGCTCTGCTTCACCTGTCAGCAACATGCGTAGTAGTTCAATCGGATTCTTGAGTTCCGACGGTAGTTCAATGTCCTGAATTCCCGCCCCGAACAAGCAAGGGTACTAGTTACATGACGTCTACAATTTGTACGTTCTTTCGTCCTGATTCAGACTTCATACAATGATTTCTTTTTACGTTTTGCGTAATACACTATTATCTTTTAGTCTTCGGCATCTATAAATCCCCGGGCCCGACGGGGAGCCTCGACATTATTAATATGGTTACTGGGTGATTGGTACTTTGTCGTGTTACAGATATTCCCAACGCACT
>NW_007378855.1:31328-63963 GCF_000475195.1 Diaphorina citri | reverse complement strand
CTGCGAGGGAGCTTTGCTCGGGACATTTGATGTGACGTCATCGCCTACGGGAGCGTATGCCGTGACGTCAAAGTTCACGATTTACCGGCATTTTTTAAATCGATTTATCTCGGGATCTAGAAGTCGTAGAAGAAAAAAATTCCTTTGGTCCTCATTTTTCCTGCTCTATGACTTTGAAACATCACCCAAGTAAGTGCAACTGATCTATTAATGTCTCTTCCTCCATCTTTTCTGTCTTCTTCCTCCTTCTTCTTTTTCTCCCTCTCCTTATTCTCCTCTACTTCTTCTTTTCCATTTTCTTATGTTCTTCTTCTTCCTCTTTATTATCCCTTTTTCTCACCCTCACAATTTTATCTTCCCTCCTCCTCTTCCTTCCCCCCTTCTCTCGCCCTCACAATGTTATCTTTCCTCCTCTTCTCCCTTGTTTTCATCTTCTTACTCTTCGTCTTCCTTTCTCTCGCCCTCACAATTTTATCTTCCCTCTCCCTCGTTTTCTCCTTTCTCCTCCTTCTCTCGCAATGCATATTGTTCTCAATGTAATATTTTGCTGTTTTGCTTCTAGGTATACTGTTTGCATTATATTAGGTACTTTCCACCCTCCCCTTCTTCTTCTTCTTCTTCTTCTTCTTCTTCTTCTTCTTCTCTTTCTTCATCTTTCACCCTCCCCTTCTCTCGTTCTTGGGATTTCTGGAGTGTACTTTTATGGTATTTTTCCCTCCCCTTCTTCTTCCTCTTCCTTCCACCCCTCCTTCTTTGGATTTCTGGCGTGTACTTTTTCCCCAATCTTCTTTCTTCTCCTTCCCCCTTCTCCTCTCCTCCTTCTTTGGTTTTCTGGAGTGTACTTTTTATAAATAGGTAGGTAGGTACCTAAGGAGAAGGAAATAATTATAAGACTAATAGGTTCAAGAACTCAAGAACAATTATTATTAGGTATTGAAGTTTTTAATGTAAATTCAAAAGAGTAAGGTTAGTACACTTAGTACCTACTAGTGGTTGACCCGTCCTTTGTACGGGACCACCACACACACACACAAATACACCCCCCCCACACACACACCACACCCATCACACACATCCCATCACACCACACCCACCACACACCAAATCACCACACACACACACATACACACACCACACACACACCACTCACACCACACCCATCCCACCACACACCACACACCTCGTTTCGTTCGATCCGAATGCAATGTCAGGACAATAACCCCAGTGGGAGGGAAACAATCTGCAGGGAGTTTTCCATTTCCATGTTAGCCTCATTTGGCTTGAAGCTCTGAAATTGTTTGACTTTTTTAATTTAATCAAAAATAGAGAATAAAAAGCTGTTTTTTTTTTTACTTTGTTGAAACAGCTCTATTAATTCTGTCTGGCTTTCCTCATTTTGCAACTTTGTGGTGAGATTTAACTTTAAATTTGTGTCTCTAGCTTTGTGAATCCTGTATTCACTTTTATGTCTCATTTTAAGATTTTTGAGCCACGGTCATTCTCAGTTGCATCTGAAGGAAGAGAAGGGGAGGAGAATCGAAGAGAAAGAGTGCGAAAGAGAAGGAATGTGGATACCGATAAAAGGAGGAGAAAGATAAGAGGAGAGAAGAGGACGGAAAATAAGGGAAAGAAGATATGAAAGGAGAAGGAGTGAGAGTAACAGAAATGAAAGGGATAGAAAAGGAATAGAAAAAGGAGGAGGAAAAGGAATAAAAATTTAAAAAAAAGGGAGGGAAATTGATGACAAAGGGTTGAGGAAGGAGACAAAATGAGAGAGGAGGAGGAGGGAGAGAAAATGAAGAGGGAGCAGAAGGGAGAGAAAATGAAGTACCTACGTCAAGTTTTTGGCTCCTCATATCATGGATGAAATTTACTGGCAAATTGTCACACAACTTCTATCTCCTTTTTTCAGTCTCTCTCTCTCTCTCTCTCTTTCTTCGTTCATTAAACTTGTCTACCTTTGTCATATCTGCTTAAATCTCTCCATTTTTCTCCTTCACTCCCCTTTCTCTGTCTAGTCTGGCTGAGGGACTTAGTCTGGCTGAGGGACTTAGTTTGGCTGAGAGGGACTTAGTCTGGCTGAGGGACTTAGTGTGGCTGAGGGACTTAGTCTGGCTGAGGGACTAGTAGTCTGGCTGAGGGACTTAGTGTGGCTGAGGGACTTAGTCTGGCTGAGGGACTAGTAGTTTGGCTGAGGGACTATAAACAGAGAGTAGATCAGCGTCTAGCTATTAGGGGACTATAAAAAGGGAGAAGACTAGTCCAAATTTCCTCACGCTCTATCAATAGCGAAGGTGATGCGAAGGACATCCCACTCGGAAAATTTTGTTTTAGCCAAAACCAGTTGGCCTCAAAGCGATCACTCTAAAGCTGATTACGACAAACGCCGACCCCATCTGAACATGGGAAAAGGCGAAGAAGAATAAGAAGAACTCCCCTTTCTCTGCCTCTCCATATTTTTCCCTCTTGCTCTCTGTCTCTTTTCTCTCTCACTTTCTCCCTTCCTCTTCCCTTTTTCTCTCTCCCTCCCTCTCTCTCTCTCTCTCTCTCCATATTTTTCCCTGTCTAACGCTCTCTCCTTCTCTCCTCTGTCTACTTTAATGTATTGATGTTAGACAACTGTTTCTGTTTGTTGCAGGTGTGTTGCCTCCCTCAATACTCGAGAAGGTACTCACTCAGATTCACTAGTCCAATCTTGAAAAAGGATGGAGGTGAAGGAGGAGGAAAAGAGGACGAAAATGAAGGAAAAGGGAGAATTGGAATTTGAAAAATAAATGTGCCCCAAGTATGTTGGTTGAGAGGTACATACAGATAGGCAAACACTCATTTAAGGAGAAACACACATAAACACTTGTACATTATACAAACATACATATTTATGATGAGAAAATCGGGGAAAGCGTCCAAAATTGGCACCCACTTTAGCTGTCAAACTCTGCAAACCAGTCAATTTTATATTTGTCCCGAAATGATAGAGGTCTTTTGCACCATTTTTTTTCTAATAATATTAGAAAAAAAATCAAAGAAATACCTATAAGTAGGTATCTTGCTATTCAAAATTTTCTTCGTTGCTATCTAACTGTCAAAGATTTATCCAAAAACAAAAGGCAAAAGGCCTTAATCTTTTGAATCACACATTTCAATTTCAGTCCTAACGATGCAATGATGATTAAACTATTATAAGTTACAATGAAATTAAACCGATTTGGACTACGTTCTTGTACTTATTGTACGTAGAGAACCCATCCCCAAATAGAACCCAGGGGAACCATATTTGGCAACTTTCCTGTGCGATTTTTTTCCCCCCGTTTTTTCGCGAACAATAAATTTTTAACGAATGAAAAGAACTAACGGGAGGTTTGTATTTTTTCTTATGTAGATCTTTCCCACCCCTTTTTCATTCTTCCCCTCCCCCTTTCCTTTCTCCTCCTCTTCAATATTCTTTCTCCCCTCCTCTTTCCCAATATCAAGTGAAGTGTTTTATCTTGAGCTTTTTTTCGACTGCTTTTTTTTCGTTCCCTCTTCAGACACCGACTGCTATTGGGTGCAGAGAGTGTCTGAGGCTCTTTTCAAATCGAGACCGACTTTGAAAATCCCTTTGACATGTGGCAATCTGTGGCATGTGTAACAAAAAGTTTGGGCTTTTTTTGAAAAAAAAAAAAAAAAAAAAAAACAGCTAGGTACCTCGTATTGAACTTTCAACTTTTTCCAAGGCAGGAGGTGTGGGTGCCCCCCCTCCCTCCTCCTCTTTCCTGAATTACTGAGAAAATGTTTTCGAATTTCGAGAAAATAATAATAATAATAATAATAACAACAGAAAGAAAGAAAAAAAAAATCTGGTAAAAAAGTACAACAATAAATTTTGTATTATGTATTCCTAAATCATGTTAGACAAAAAGATCTACATATCTACCTATCTTTCTTTCTTTCTTCTTCCTTTGTTTCTTTCTTTTTTTGTGTTTCTTTCTTGTTTATTAATTCCTTCTCGATGCAGATAGGATATCTATTCATAGTTCAATTTTGTTACGTACTCCTCACAATTTTTCTCTTTCTTTATTATAATCAGAACAGAAATAAAAGGTACCGTACAGGAAGTTTTTTTCTCTCTCTCTCTCTCTCTCTCTTTATTAAGCAGGTTATATTTCTATTAAGTACAACAATAAATTTTGTATTATGTATTCCTAAATCATGTTAGACAAAAAGATCTACATATCTACCTATCTTTCTTTCTTTCTTCCTTTGTTTCTTTCTTTTTTGTTTCTTCCTTTTTTTCTTTCTTTGTTTCTTTCTTCTTTTTTTGTGTTTCTTTCTTGTTTATTTATTCCTTCTCGAAACAGATAGGATATCTAGTCATAGTTCAATTTTGTTACGTACTCCTCACAATTTTTCTCTTTCTTTATTATAATCAGAACAGAAATAAAAGGTATACCGTACAGAAAGTTTTTTTTTCTCTTTATTAAGCAGGTTATATTTCTATTTTTACATACTTTATTTTGCTTATGGGCTGAAGCGCTAGGCCGCGGCCGGAAAATGTTCGTTCTCGGAACGGCTGGCTGTCTCCTATTCTTTCTCTCTTCGATTTTGGGACGGTAAGACCCTTGCAGTCAGAATTCCCTCTATCAACCTCTTTTTTTTTTTATTTTTTTTTTTATTATTATTCTTTTTAATCCTCCTAAAATATTGGCTTTGGACTCTTTGGAGCATCTCCCGCCCCCCCATAAGGCCACTGTGCGTCTTTTTGGACCAACCACTCGATGAAAATCGCTTCCCTTCTTTCACTAGCTTCCACGGATGGGGTGCAATAGTCCTACATACTGGTCGTCAGAAAAGACTGGGGGTTTAAAGGTACTGTACCTTCCAGGAAGACCACGCCACTATCTATAAGAACATTACTGTAATCAGAGCAGAAATTAAAAGCTACAGGAGCTATCTCGCCATTAAGGAGGGTAGCTTTTACATTTCCATGTTTCAACAGTTCACTCTTATCACTCCATTTTATCTCTCTGACATTTTTAGCTAGATATCCTTTTTTTCTTCTTTTTTCTTCTCCTGCAATTATCTTTTATTTAAGAAGCTTAATTAAGAGCATAACGTCTCCTTGTTTATCCTCTTCTTCTTGTTCCTTTTCTCCTTTTCCTTTTCTCAGTCTTATTCTTCTTCTGATTTCCCGCCATCTTTTTCTTCGTCGTCGTCTTCTTCTGCTTCGTCGTCTTCTTCTGCTTCTTTGTCTTCTTCTGCTTCTTTGTCTTCTTCTGCTTCTTCGTCTTCTTCTGCTTCTTCGTCTTCTTCTTGTTTCTTATTTCCCTTCATCTTCTTTTTGTTCCTTTCCTTTGTCTTTTTTTTTCTTCGTCGTCTTCTTCTCCTTCTTCTTTGTCTTCTTCTTCCTTTACTTTTTATCTTCTTCTTCTTCTTCTTCTTCTTCTTCTTCTTCTTCTTCTTCTTCTTCTTCTTCTTCTTAATAGTTGTATTTTAATATATATTGGTATTTTTATAATTTATCCACCATTTAACTTCATCCAAGTCAAATATAATTCCTTGGAAAAAAAAGAAAAAACTTCCAAACAAATTTGCCTTTATAAAAAAATGTGTAGCTGTAGAGAGAGTAGGGTGCTCAATTAAAAAGGAATAGAGAGGACAAAAGAAAAGCCCAATTTAAATTAGGAAAGAAGGCGAGAGATGATGGAATGAGAAATTAAATAGAAAGAAAGTTGAAATTAAAATAATTAAAAACCATCAGAAGAAGAATAGAAAGTGAAAAGTAAAACTGGAGAGAGAGAGAGGGAGAGAGAGAGAATGAGAGAGAGACAGAGAGAGAGAGAGAGTTTTCAAGATCCAATTTCATCAAAAGAAAGGGCTTAAAGACTGCTATCGAACCAGTGCTATTCAAAAATTGTAGTCATAAAAACAAAATTTAGAAAAATAAATGTGGGCAGGTGGGCCAATAAATGTCACGTTTTTTAGGTGGGCGAATAAATGGTACACTTACCCTACTTTATTTTGCTTATGGGCTGAAGCGCTAGGCCGCGGCCGGAAAACGTTCGTTCTCGGAACGGCTGGCTTTCTCTTATTCTTTCTCTCTTCGATTTTGGGACGGTAAGACCCTTGCAGTCAGAATTCCCTCTATCAACCTCTTTTATTTTTATTTGTTTATTATTATTCTTTTTATATGATTGATTGGTATTCTGTGCTTTTTATTTGGCAACCAGCCAGAGGCTGGCAGATTGTTTATGTGTTTTTTAAAAAAATATATAATCTCTTCTTCTCCTAAAATATTGGCTTTGGAGCATCCCCCGCCCCCCCATAAGGCCACTGTTCGTCTTTTTGGACCAACCACTCGATGAAAATCGCTTCCCTTCTTTCACTAGCTTCCACGGATGGGGTGCAATAGTCCTACATACTGGTCGTCAGAAAAGACTGGGGGTTTCAAGGTAATGTACCTTCCAGGAAGACCACGCCACTATCTAAGAACATTACTGTAATCAGAGCAGAAATTAAAAGCTACAGGAGCTATATCGCCATTAAGGAGGGTAACTTTTACATTTCCATGTTTCAACAGTTCACTCTTATCACTCCATTTTATCTCTCTGACATTTTTAGCTAGATATCCTTTTTTTTTCTTTTTTCTTCTCCTGCAATTATCTTTTATTTAAGAAGCTTAATTAAGAGCATAACGTCTCCTTCTTTATCCTCTTCTTCTTGTTCCTTTTCCTTTTCTCAGTCTTATTCTTCTTCTGATTTCCCGCCATCTTTTTCTTTGTCTTCTTTTTGTTCGTCGTCTTCTTCTGCTTCGTCGTCTTCTTCTGCTTCTTCGTCTTCTTCTGCTTCTTCGTCTTCTTCTGCTTCTTGTTTCTTATTTCCCTTCATCTTCTTTTTGTTCCTTTCCTTTGTCTTTTTTTTTCTTCGTCGTCTTCTTCTCCTTCTTCTTTGTATTCTTCTTCCTTTACTTTTTATCTTCTTCTCTTTTGAAAAGGCTAAAGTAGTTTTCCTGTTTTTCCTTTCCCCCCCCCTCTCTCTCTCTCTTCCGCTCTACGTTCATTGTCTTGTATTATTCCTCTCTTTCTATCGCCTTGTAGTTGTATTGTAATATGTATTGGTATTTTTATAATTTATCCACCATTTTTAGTCTGTCCCTCCTTTATTAACTTCATCCAAGTCAAATATTTCTTGGAAAAAAAAAAAAGAAAAAACTTCCAAACAAATTTGCCTTTATATAAAAAAAAAATTGTGTAGCTGTAGAGAGAGTAGAGTGCTTAATTAAAAAGGAATAGAGAGGACAAAAGAAAAGTCCAATTTAAATTAGGAAAGAAGGCGAGAGATGATGGAATGAGAAATTAAATAGAAAGAAAGTTGAAATTAAAATAATTAAAAACCATCAGAAGAAGAATAGAAAGTGAAAAGTAAAACTGGAGAGAGAGAGAGGGAGAGAGAGAGAATGAGAGAGAGACAGAGAGAGAGAGAGAGAGAGAGAGATAAAAGAGAAAGATAATACCTACATAATATGTTTGTAATGGACTGATGCAAAAAATGAAATAAATAATAATAATAATAATAATAATAATAATAAAACCTTTTTTTTTGAAAAAACAATAGAAAGAACGAATTAAGAAATCCTGAAGGACAAATAGAAGAGAATGACGCGAAAGAGAGTCACAGAGGAATCTCGAATAATGAGACCTAATGCGATGCGAATAGAATGGAATAGATAATCAAGATAATGAGGTACAGTGGAAAATTGATGGAAAGTAGGAAATTGAAGAAAAAAAAAAGAGAGAGAGAGAGAAATTGAACGAGAAAGAAAAGTAAAAACAAGGCAAGACGACGAAGAAGAAGGGTAAGAATAGTAAGAGAGAGAGAGAATAAAGCTCTTATTTTAGGATAGACAGAGAAAAAGGCATTCTAGAAGATGGTATAAACGTACATAGAAGAAAGCGACGTACAAAAGAGAATAGAGAAATGAATAAAAGAAGAAGCTAGAAACAAAAAGAACATTCCAGAAGAAAAGAATAGAAGGAAATGGAATAAGGCCGAACAATTAGTGGCAATAACGAAAGATGAGGAGAAAAGGAGAAAGGAAAACCAGTGATGAACAATGGGAAATGAATGAGAAAAATTAAAACTGTTACCAACCAAAACATAAGAAGCAGAAGAACATGAACTTGAACGGAAATAACTTTAACAAAACAAAAATTACAAAGGTTAGCTCACCCCCAAAGCTTACAGAAAGTTCTTGGGGGTGTAGGGAAGAAGAAGAAGAAGAAGAAGAAGAAGAAGAAGAAGAAGCAGAATGAGAATGATGGAATATTGCAGGAAGCCGATTAAGAAGAATGTAGCAGAAAACAGACGAATTGAAGAGATTGTGCATTGAAGGACGAAGGACAAACAACGAGAAATAAAATGAAAGGACAGAATGAGATAAGGACAAATAAGAGGTTGAGGAAAAAGAGAGAAAAATAGGGGAACCTCAGAACTAATACAGAGAGAAAAGAAAACGAGAAACAGAAACACCTGGATAATTGAGAAAACTTCTTCTTACCTGAGAAAATATTTGAGGTGAAAATATTTTACCTTTAATTAAAAATAACAATAAAATTGAGAAAATGAAGGTAATATCCAATCAGATTCGAATTTTATCGTGTTCTGCACTAAGACAAGTGTTTCATCGAGAAATACGCCGCTAACTTCAAAGAGTGTAGGTACCCACTTGTGTAATACCATTTTCCAAGTATTACATACACTCTACATACACCATTGAATTTAAATAAGTTATGAACGGGTTACTTGGGTAAAAGAAGTTACTTAACGGGGCACTTGTGTAATATCATATGTCAAGAATGTCAAAGTGATTAATACCTTGTTACCAGTAAAACACACACCGTACGGCACTGATTTCAAAGAAGTTCTCGGGGAAAAGCTAGAAAGCCGTGCACTTCTTCCTAACAAGATCTATAAAAGCCTCTTTAAAAGCCTTCGGGTTTGGGGTGAGAGACAGATAGAGAGAGAGAGACAGATAGAGAGAGAGAAGTAGAGAGAGAGAAGTAGAGAGAGAGAGAGAGAGAGAGAAGTAGAGAGAGAGAGAGAGTGGGAGGGGTAAAGAGAGAGAGAGTGGGAGGGGTAAAGAGAGAGAAAGAGAGGGAGAAAGAGAGAGTGAGAAGGAGAGAAAGAGGGCGGGAATTAGTGAAGGAGGGAAGGAGAGAGTAAAGGGAAGGTTGGTACTCATTTTTATTAATGGTTCATCAGACGGCAGTTTTCAAACTATGGTGACTGGTGACCCCTCGTTCGTGCGGTTTTCAGCCTTGAGGCACCAAGTTCTGCTTTAAAAGGAGGTTTGATAGAGGGAACTATAGGAGAGAGAGAGATATGGGATGGGATGGGATCGGGGGAGGGAGAGAGAGAGAGAGAGAAAGAGGCGAAGAATACATATTTCTGGACATGGTCTTCACTTGACTGGAGTGGATTATGGACTGTCCCGAGGCGAAGAAGTTTGATAGAGGGAACTGTAGGAAACTGTTAAAGTCTTATCGTCCCGAAAGCGAAGAGAGAAGCAGGACAGGATAGGAGAAAGCTAGCCGTTCCGAAAACGAACATTATCCCATCAGGATAAAATCCGCCCCGGGCGGGAATCGAACCCGCGACCTAGCGTTTACAAGTAATTTTAGGAACTACTGCTCTAAAAGTCTAAACCTCTAAACGGTGAACTAAGTGCAGTCTCCATAAACTTTCCCTTACAATATACTTTACAACTTTTTTTTTTTTTTTTTTTTTTTTTTTTTTGCAAAAACGACATCATCGAATTATCTTGTCAAGATGGTAAGGTAACTAAGGTTCAGATTCTAAAAATACACGAACAAATACATTCCGTCTGTCTAAAATAATGTGGTCTTAACCTTTGACTTTGTGGAACAAACGGCATTGAGTTTTTCAATCCAAGTTTTAAATGATTTTTCTGTGAGTTTATCTCCCAGATTTTGATGAAATTTGCCTGGATAGTGAAAAAACGGGATTTTCCTGTAGAATTTTGAGCCTGATAGAGCCTTGCTAGAAGCTCTTTCCTGAATGAGTTTAGATAAAAATGAAAATGGAAATTTTTGACCTTCTCCAGAAAGTTGAACCCGCGTGTAACACTTTTTTATGGTACTTCTTCCCTCTTCTTTCTTCTCTTCCTCTCCTTTTTCTCAGCTTTCTCCTCCTCGTCGTTGTCTTTTCAATCCTCGTTCTTCTCCTATTCTTCCCCCTCCTCCCATGGTCTGGATATCTGGACTGTACTTTTTGTTTTCCTCCTCGTCCTTTTCCTTCTTCTCCTCTTTCTCCTACTCCCCCTAATTGTTCTTCTGGTCTGGATACCCTCTTCCTTCTCCTCCTCCCTTCTCTTTCTTCTCTCCTGGCCTTATTCTAATTCTTCTTCTGGTCTGGATATCTGGATTGTTGAAACACCACAGGGCACCAGAGGGTATAAGTACACTTATACCTTGTTGAGCGAGATAAAGTACAACATTATCATATTACTCAGGATTATACAGGGTGTATCTGGAAGTTTATACAGGATGGTCAATGGTCATTAAATAACCTCTCTAAAGATCATTGTAAGGAATTGACCATTAATGATTTTGTTCTTACGATCCGATTGTTCGATAAATCCTTCTTGTGAACGTGAAACGTAGAAGAGAGAAAGAGAAGAAGAAGAAGGAAGAGGAGGAGGAGGAGGAGGAGGAGAAGAAGAAAAAGAAGTAGGACAAGAGGAAGAAAAATAAATGTGAAGAGCAAGAAGGAGGAAAAGAGAAAGATGAAGAGAAGTGATATTATTTATTCCTACCTAATTTCGAACAAATAAGGAATGAGATAATAAAAATGAAAGTAATAAAAATAACTAATAACCTATAAAAAGGTCGTTTCCATTTTTATTTCACGATATTTTGATGGCTTTTACGTGAAATTAGGTGTCGTGTCGTATAAAAATTTTGGAGAAAAAATAATAAAAAGAAACAACTCTTATTTATAAATGATGCTACTGTAGGCTATATTCCACCTAGGTATGATGAGAAAAGGACAGAGACTGAGGGAGAGAAAAGGAGTGAGAAATGAAAGAGAAAGGAGAGAGAGAGAGAGAGAGAGAGAGAGAGAGAGAGAGACCGAAAGGTAGACATTAAGTAGACCTGACAGCTCCTGACACCTGTCATACTACCTGTCAGCTAACCCCTTATAAGTATAGTATGTACCTATAAGAATGTAAATAATAATGAAA
The DNA here is from genome assembly GCF_000475195.1 of Diaphorina citri. Taxonomy (NCBI): domain Eukaryota; kingdom Metazoa; phylum Arthropoda; class Insecta; order Hemiptera; family Psyllidae; genus Diaphorina; species Diaphorina citri. The sequence continues at coordinate 52,724 of NW_007378855.1, read as the reverse complement.
TTGGAAGAAAGAAGTGAAAGAAGGAGAGGACGAAGAAGAAGAAAAGGAGTAAGCGAAAAAGGGGGAAAGAATGATAGCCTACAAAGAAAGTAATATATTCCTGATTCCAAAAGAAGAATAAGAAGAGGAGGAGCAGGAGAAGATGAAAGAGAAAAACAGAAGAAAAGAAGAAGGAGGAGGAGGAGGAGAAGAAGAAGATAAAGAAAAGGACGGACAAAAGAGTGAAGAGGCATATTAAGGAAAAAAAAAGAAACTGAAGAGGAAGGAAAAATGACAGCTTAAAGAATAAATAAATAGGTAACCAACAAGGCGGCATAGAGAGAAGGAAGAAAAGAAGGAGAAGAAGAAGAAGAAGAAGAAGAAGAAGAAGAAGAAGAAGAGGGGGGGGGGGGGGAATTGAAGGAGAGAGAGAGAGAGAGAAAGGTAGACATTAAGTAGGACTGACAGCTCCTGACACCTGTCATAGTACTTGTTAGCTAACCCGTTATACCTACGTATAAGAATGTAAATTGTAATAAAATTGGAAGAAAGAAGTGAAAGAAGAAGAAGAAGAAGGCGAAGATCAAAAAGAAGACAAAAAAAGAGGAAAGAAAAAGGAGTCCACCATAGAGACGAAAAAGAAGAATAAGAAGGAGTAAAGAGGTATATAGAAAAGTATGACAGCCTACAAAGTAAATATCACATTCCTGATTCCAGGAGAAGAAGAAGAAGAAGAAGAAGAAGAAGAAGAAGAAAAAAAAGAAGAAAGAGAAAGGAAGAAGAATAAGAAGAAAATGACGGACAAAAGAGAGAAAAGAGGCATATTATTAAGGAAAGTAAAAAGGGAGAGCAAAAATGACAGCTTAAAGAAGTAGGTAACCAATAAGGGGGCATAGAGAGTAGGAAGAAAAGAAGAAGGAGGAGGAGACGAACAAGTAGGAGGAGAAGAAGAAAAAGAAGGAAGGAAGTAGAAGAACAAGACGAAGCGAAGGAAAGTAAAAAGGGAAAGGAAAAATGACAGCCTACAACAAAAGCAAATAATATTCTTGAAATCCTGAATGACACTTCAGACATAGTTCAGGTAGCGTCAGATTTCAGATAATAAAAAATGTGTCAATGCCACCTGACTTTGCTCTCACATATGTAACTGAATGACACTTCAGACATAGTTCAGGTAGCGTCAGATTTCAGATAATAAAAAATGTGTCAATGCCACCTGACTTTGCTCTCACATAAATATGTAAATGTCAATGTCTGGAAATTACATAAATATGTAGGTACATATTACATAGTTATATCAGTGTAAAGTAAAGGGGCTTTTCAGCCCTATCCCGAAGGTACCTGGGAACATTTCAGATTTCAGTGTAATAACAACATACATAGAAAATAGGTACATATTATTAACATACATAGACATATCAGTGTAATAATATAACATACATAAAATTTACATTTATGGTAAAAGACAAAACTCGGCCTGTCATGCTTTCCATATTATTAACAATGTATGTAGGTACGGATATAGGTACGTTATGTATTTGTATATAAAAAGAATAGGTAGATACACGTACATATGATACATATCATAGAAACAAGTAAGGTTCATAGACAGGTAGAAAAGAATATACAGCTTTGTCCACACATAGTAGACCGGCCGTCGATCGATGTCGGTCAACTGAACCGCCCACACTGCCTCGGGAACATAGATTCACCTCTTCGACTATATGTGGACACACCTTAATCCTCGTATTCCTTGTTAATCCTGCCCGAATAGGACTGAAAATTCCCTTTACCCCCGCAGTCTAAACAAGGTTTGATACCGCCGCAGTTTAAACAAGGTCTTGTATATTTAATGTGCATGTAAATAAAAGAATAACATAACATAAACAGCCTTGAGGGAGGAAAAAGTTCAAATTTTATATGTAGGTATCTGACGAATGTCAAACAAAACCTCATAAAACGAAAAAGAGACTAAAAAATTCGTATTACAGAAAGAAAGGATGAAGTGGCATTGTAAATAAGAGCTGACGAGACATTGTGAATCATTTTCATTTTTTCATCAACTGGGCTGGGTCACAGTTTTCGGACTGTCCTAGCTGAACCGCTCTTCCGATCTCTCATCACATTCCAAACTATGTATGTGAGTGCAAATTATATTGATAAAAAAAAAAAAAAAAAAAAAAAACTAAAGCAAAAACCCCAAAAAAAAAAAAAAAAAAAAAAAAAAAAAAAAAAAAAAATAGCCAAATCTATGAAAAAATCAAATCAGATCATTATTTTTTTATTTATTTTTTAAAGCAAAAGAGCTGGGTAACACTAACACAGCATTACTAAGTGCCTCTTTTACTATTAATTCTCATCTGCTCGTATCATCAATCTTTTTACACTGGTAATGCTGCCCGTAGTCGGAGGTTGGAAAACTTGAATCCTCTAGGAAGGAAATTTCCCTGAGGAACCTGAAAGTAGTCGGCTTTCGAAGCCAGACCTGGTAAAATACTAAAAAGTCAATTGTCGCCAAAAAGGTTGGCCATTATTTTTTACGGCCACCTTTCGTTCTCATCGAAGGAAATTTATTTTCTCCATCAGTGGCAAAAAAAACAACTTAAATAGAAATCGGATCAACATTGGTGCTGACCAGACTGAAAAAAGTCCCTTCACCCCATAAAAGAGTCTTGGTCAATAATGGAATAGAGAATACAGAGGTGTGAACTGAATATTAAGTGCTAGGACTCAAGTGATCACCTTCCCGAATTACCGAGCTTACCCAACAGTGACACTCTACTATAGGAATGGGATTTCGAAATTTACAGGGTGGTCGAAAATTATTTTCTTCCTTATCCTTCTCCTTCTTTGTCCTGTTCGTCTTCTCCTTCTTAAATTTTCTCGTCTCCTTCCCCTTTTTCGTCTTCTTCTTTATAATCTTTTCGTTCTTGTGATTCTTTACCTTTTTTGCCTCCTTCTTCTTCATTGTTTTCTATTTCTTTTCTTCTTATTATAGTCTTCATTTTTTCTTTTTCTTTTCCTGCTCCTCCTCCTCCCTCTTCTTTTTCTCCTCCTTCTCCTCTGCCTTCTTCTTCTTTTCCTTCTTCATCGTCTCCTTCTTTACCTTTTATTCTTCTTCTCCTCCTTCTTCACCGTTCTCTTCTTTAATTCATTTTCTCCTTCCTTACTTTGTTCATCTTCTCCTTCTTCTTAACTTTTCTCCTCCTCCTCTTCGTGTTCTTTCTCTTCTCCAATTTCATATAACTTTTTTCCAACTCGTAAAACTTCCAACTTCTCTCCATATGAAGAAAGCTCTGGGTTTCCAGTCACGACTTCAATGACAGACACGAAATTGGAGAAGAGAAAGAACACGAAAGAGGAGGAGGAGAAAAGTTAAGAAGAAGGAGAAGACGAACAAGGTAAAGAAGGAGAAGATGAATTAAAGAAGAGAACGGTGAAGAAGGAGGAGAAGAAGAATAAAAGGTAAAGAAGGAGAGGATGAAGAAGAAGGAAAAGAAGAAGAAGAAGAAGGCAGAGGAGAAGGAGGAGAAAAAGACGAAGGAGGAGGAGCAGGAAAAGAAGAAGAAGAAGAAGAAGAAAAAGATGAAGACTAATAAGAAGAAAAGAAATAGAAAACAATGAAGAAGAAGGAGGCAAAAAAGGTAAAGAATCATAAGAACGAAAAGACGAAAAAGGGGAAGGAGACGAGAAAATTTAAGAAGAAGGCGAAGACGAATAGGACAAAGAAGGATAAGGAAGAAAATAATTTTCGACCACCCTGTAAATTTCAAATCCCATTCCTATAGTAGAGTGTCACTGTTGGGTAAGCTCGGTAATTCGGGAAGGTGATCACTTGAGTCGTAGCACTTAATATTCAGTTCACACCTCTGTATTCTCTATTCCATTATTGACCAAGACTCTTTTATGGGGTGAAGGGACTTTTTTCAGTCTGGTCAGCAGCAATGTTGATCCGATTTCTATTTAAGTTTTTTTTGCCACTGATGGAGAAAATAAATTTCCTTCGATGAGAACGAAAAGTGGCCGTAAAAAATAATGGCCAACCTTTTTGGCGACAATTGACTTTTTAGTATTTTACTAGGTCTGGCTTCGAAAGCCGACTACTTTCAGGTTCCTCAGGGAAATTTCCTTCCTAAGAGGATTTAAGTTTTTCATAAGTTTTTTTCGTCAATTTTACATAAAGCAGTCCGATGTGACTCAGTGAATAAAAAAAAATCCTACACAATTTTATGTTACTTATCTTTTCCGTTTTATGAGATTTTGTTTGACATTCGTCAGAACTGGGAAATGTTAAGGAAGGCATAATCTCCCTTCTATTAGTGTTCTAGGATTTCCCGGTAAACCCTAGTTTTACCAGTTTTTACGGGATTTTCCCGTAATATATCAAATAGGGTAGGTCCTCCCCACAAATACACCCCTCTCTGAAAGAAAAAGTTAGAGAGAGAGTGAGAAAGAGAGAGAGAGAGAGAGAGAGAGAGTGAGAAAGAGTGAGAAAGAGAGAGAGAGAAAGATAACGTCATTTTCATTTTACAACAAAAGAATGTCTAGGTGTATTCAAGAACAATTTGAGATGAGCAACTGCCAAGAAAATTGGAAAGAAAATGAACAAAGCGAGAAAGAATATGGGAGAGAGATGTGGAGAGAGAGAAAACAAAGGGAGAGGGAGGAGAAATAATGCATAAAAAAAGTACAAAGAAACAAAAAATGATAGTAATCAGTAATCATAAGGAAGAGAGAGATAGAAGGAGAAAAGGAAAGTGTAGAAAAGAGATTGAGATAAAGAGAGTGGGGAAGAAGTGAGGAGGAAGAGAGAGAGAGATAATAATTCTACGTACAATGAGAAAATAAATAAGTAAATCCACAAAAGACACAGACAGTGGGGTAGACAGAGTGGAAAGAAGAAAAAAAAAGAAGAAGATTAAAAACAAAAAGAAAAAAATAGACAAAGAACAAAGAAACATGGGGAGAGAAAAGAGGAGGAGAAAGAGAAAAACCAGACTCGATGGAGAAAAAGCAAAGGAGAAGAAAGAAAAGGAAGAGAATTAAGGTAGAAAAGAGGAAGGAGGAGGAGAAAATAAGAAGAGAAGAGGTGGATAGAGGAGGCGGAAAAGGAAGAAGAAAAGGCAGAGGAAGAGGAGCAAGAAAAGAAGGGAAAGGAATAGGGAGAAGACAAAGAAGAAGAAGAAGAAGAAGAAGAAGAAGAAGAAGAAGAAGAAATAAGGGAATTGAAAGAAAGAGACAGAGTGAGAGAGAGAACAGAACAATTCAGACGTCCGACCAAGTGGAAAAATGCTTTTGGAGAGAGAGGGAGAGAAAGAGAGAGAATTTCGCTAAAAAAAGAGACAGAGAAAATGAGTAGGAACAAAGAGACAAAGCGAGAGTGAAAAAAAAAGACATAAAAAAAGAAGATGCGAAGAAGCAGAGATAATAATTGGATCTGAAATAATCGGAAAATTGAAAGAAAACAGAAAGGTTTGAGAACAGAAAAAGGAGGAGATGAAGAAAAACAAGAAGAAGGAGATGAAAAAGACGACGACGAAGAAAAAAAGAAGACAAAAAAGGAGGAGGAAAAGAGGAAGGAGGATAAGGAGGAGGAGAAGAAGAAGGAGGAGAAGAAGGAGAAGAAGAAGGAGAAGGAGGAGAAGAAGAAGAAGGTGAATAATAATAAGAAGAACGAGGAGAAGAAGAAGAAGAAGAAGAAGAAGAAGAAGAAGACAAAGAAGAAGGTGAGAAAGTTTCAAACTAGGAGCCATTCACACGAGCCTTGGTGTCGAAGCAAAAGTTAGGCCCTCTCTATTGTCATCGCAATGGCAAACTTCAAACTTTTTCCTTACAGCCCATTTTCTTTTTTAATTTTCAGTGCAAAAAGCAAGTTTACTTTTCCCCAAAAGCTTTTGTTTCCTCAGAGAGAGAGAGAGAGAGAGAGAGAGAGAGAGAGAGCCCAGTGGCGTATCCACACTTCTGGTGTCTGACAAACCTCATCTCACTATTAAGCCAGCAATTCACTATCATCAGGTAGACCTGACAGGCTCACCTGTTCAGGCGTACCTGTAAGAGGTTTACCTGATAGCGGATGGCCGGCCTAAGAGAATGAAAAAGTCCAATTATTGAGGGTTTACATTTACACCATGAATCCATTAGAGAGAGAGAGAGAGAGAGAGAGAGAGAGAGAGAGAGCCCAGTGGCGTATCCACACTTCTGGTGTCTGACAAACCTCATCTCACTATAAAGCCAGCAATTCACTATCATCAGGTAGACCTGACAGGCTCACCTGTTCAGGCGTATCTGTCAGAGGTTTACCTGATAGCGAATGGCCGGCCTATATACTGAATATACTGATTAAGAGTAGTTTCTCAATTGTCCACATAAGGCAAGCACGGGACCGAAAAAAATTCAACTCTGCCAAGACTTTGATGACAGAGATTGCCTTAGGCAATAATCACGCTCTATTGTAATTTTGTCATTATTTATTACAGTAAAAAGTTATATTATTATTATTATTATTATTATTATTATTATATTAAGACTCGAACGCAGGACCTCCCATGTGCACGCCTCGTATAATGCCAACTCGGAATAAGGTCGCTTCCCAACCCTCCAGCTCTGGTTTTCACCTTTTATTTGCCTTAAACGCTTTACTGTACACACCCCTTCCACAGAGGGTGGTTTGAAGACTCGAACGCAGGACCTCCCATGTGCACGCCTCGTATAATGCCAACTCGGAATAAGGTCGCTTCCCAACCCTCCAGCTCTGTTTTTCACCTTTTATTTGTCTTAAACGCTTTACTGTAGACACCCCTTCAGCCCCTTCTACAGAGGGTGAGGTGTCTACAATAGAAGAGTTGACAAACTTTTGTTGTAGACTTGAGGGAAAAAATCTTAAATGTTTTTTAAATGGTTTTACTTGATAGCATTTGTTAATGGGTTAACAACTAATTTTGAACCATTTTTACCCGCAACGATTCAGTTAATGGTCTAATTAACTCAATAGGTTTTGCCTTTGTTTGATATGGTTTGTTCTCTTAAAATAGGATAGGATTGAGAAGGAGAAGAGAAGAAAAATAGACAAATGAAGAGGAGAGAGAGTAATGAAACCTAGAATACCTAACAAAAGAGAACAAAAGAAAAGAGATGGTGAAGAGAAGGAAGAGAACAAGAGGAGAAGAAGGGAAGAGAGGAAAGAGAGATAAGGGAGGGACAAAGATTGAGAAAAAAGATAAAGAAAAGGGGAGAGATGAAGAGCGGAAAGAAGAGAAGAGACACAGAAAGAGAGAGAAGTGAGAAAGAGAGGAAAAGCGAGACAAAGAGAGGAACGAGAAGAGAGAGAGAGAGAGAGAGAGATAAAGAGAGGGAGAGAAATTTTCATTTTCTCTCTTTCCCTGTAATGGCCATTTTTAATGTCCGGCAATAAAAACCCACAGTGTGAATAAAATTCAATTTTATGGTAGGGGGTCGTAATAGAGAACACCTGAGTATGGATGCAGATTTGAAAATAAAAACAACACCAATACTCCTACTCGACGAAAAATGGGAGTTAATTTGAAAATAATATTAATAATTATTATAAGCATCTAAAAAAAAAAATCTTAGAGGAAAAAAAATCTCGTTCTACACCGAGAGGCAAAGGTAGGGGAGAAGGAGAGAGAGAGAGAGAGAGAGAGAGAGAGAGAGAAGAGGAACAGAGAGTAAGAGAGGGAGGGGAAAGAGAGAGTAAGAAAGGGGAAGAAAGATAGAGAGGGAGGGAGGCAGAGAGAGAAAGGGCCCGAGTGCTACTTTTTTTTCGTGAAAATTCTCAAATTTGAAAGTATAATTTTTTATTTTAAAATTTAATTTAAATTAACTTAATTAAATCACTTTTTTTTTGTTCTTCTTCTTTCTGAGAGGCAGAAGATGAAAGTATGAAAGAGTAATATTTAACCCTGAAAGACACGCGGGTTCGACTATCTGAAAGAAGTATGAAGGAGCAAAAGTCAACCCTGAAGCATGTAAAGTACAAATAAATATATTTTGAGAAACCCCCCCCCCCCCTCTCTCTCTCTCTCTCTCTCTCTCTCTCTCTCTCTCTTTTTCCCTGCCTTTCTCTCTATTAAATAGAGGCTGAGGGTAAGTATTTCTTCTTTCTCTCTCTCACTTCTCTGTCCTTTTCTCATCATACCTAGGTGGAATATAGCCTACAGTAGCGTCATTTATAAATAAGAGCTGTTTCTTTTTATTATTTTTTCTCCAAAATTTTTATACGACACGACACCTAATTTCACGTAAAAGCCATCAAAATATCGTGAAATAAAAATGGAAACGACCTTTTTATGGGTTATTAGTTATTTTTATTACTTTCATTTTTATTATCTCATTTCTTATTTGTTCGAAATTAGGTAGGAATAAATAATAACAATCCCTTTCTCTTCATCTTTCTCTTCTCCTCCTTCTTTCTCTTCACATTTATTCTTCTTCCTCTTGTCCTACTTCTTCTTCTTCTTCTTCTTCTTCTTCTCCTTCTCCTTCTTCTCCTCCTCCTTCTTCTCCTCTTTCACGTTCACAAGAAGGATTTATCAAACAATCGGATCGTAAGAACAAAATTATTAATGGCAATAATCTTTAGAGAGATTATTTAATGACCATTGACCATCCTGTATAAACTTCGAGATACACCCTGTATAATCCTGAGTAATATGATAATGTTGTACTTTATCTCGCTCAACAAGGTATAAGTATACCTTCTGGTGTTTCAACAATCCAGATATCCAGACCAGAAGAACAATAAGGCCAGGAGAGAAGAAAGAGGAGGGAGAAGGAGAAGAGGACCATCCTGTATAAACTTCCAGATACACCCTGTACCCTTTCAGAATTCTTCTTCTTCTTCTTTGCCTTTTCCCGTGTACAGACGGGGTCGGCGGCGTTTTGCGCCAGCATGGCAATCAGCCCTAGGGTGATTATTTTCGGGCTGACTTTTGATTTTGGCTAAAAAAAATTATGAGTGGATCCCCTTCGCACTCAACCTTGGCTATTTCTTTAGCAAGGGAAATTTCAGGCTGGTATCCTTCCTGTTTAAGTCCCCCAGCCCAACTAAGCTGGTCTACTCCCTGTTTAAAGTCCTCCAGCCTAACTCCAAATCTTCTTTCAGAATGCTTCCAATATTTTTGGTGCTTCCCCTTCCCCTATATCCCACCATTATTAAGCGTATTTAGATTCGGGGAAAGCCCCCCGCCACCGGAATAATCCAAAGTAAACACATTGAACAGAACCCATCAGCAGAATACAATAAATAAATAAACATTGCCATCAGCAATAATTCAATTCCTGGGGAAATCTAACAATTTTTATCCTCATGAAAATCGGGATAGAATAAAATCACCAGAATGAGTATAAGTTATTTATGCATGAATGAAAGAGATGGAGAGAGAAAGAGTAGGAAGAGGGAGGGAAGGAGAGAAGGAGAGAGAGAGAGAGAGAGAGAGAGAGAGAGAGAGACGGCAAATGTATTAAATCCATAATAATGTAGGTACCTACATTCGTTGAAAAAAGGAGGCCTTTATATTTTTTGCCAATTAAGTAAGCAGATTTAAAAGGCAGTTAGGTAAATATTGGGGATAAGAAATCAAAGAATATTTTTGGAAATTCAGCATTAACCCAGACAAGGCAAAAATGTTTGGGAGCAATTAGGAACCAGTGTCGAATAAAGAGGAATAAATAAGGGGAAAAATACATAACTCACCTTTTCGTCACAAATATGTAACCTCTACGCGACTGGCCTACATAACTATAGGTATGTCTTGGTTGAGTGGAAGAAACAACTCCCTTGAACTAAGGAAGGATCTTTTTTCTATTAAATTGTGTTAAGCATACTTGACTTGACCTGGACTAGAACCATCAACATCCAGATTCGAAGTCCAACGCGTTAACCGCTAAACTACTGAGGTTGCATGCATTAACTACGAGTATTTAAATGTTAAAAAGCTCTCTTAAAACAGACAGTGACAAAACCCTTAATATTGAAATAAAGTTCTGTCTGAATTGAATTTGGCAACCCATAACTACTAACTTGAATTATGTTCCACCACTGTTAGAGATCTAAATATGAAAAAGGCCCGAAATATTTATCCTTCTCTATCTCCATTCCCTCTCTCTCTCTCTCCCTCTCTCTTTCGTTCTCAGTCTCTCTCTCTTTCCCTCTCGTTGTCAGTATCTCTACATCTCTTTGGTTCTCAATATGTATCTCCCTCTCCCTTTCTTTCGTTTTTAATAGTACCTACACCTATCTCTCTCTCTCTCTCTATGGGTTTGATTTTCCCTCTCACTTCACGACTATTCTCGCTCTCTTTTTGTATTCATAAAAAGAAGGGAGAGAGAGAGAGAGAAAAGGAAACTGTTTGATAAATGAGCCTGAAATAACATTGCATCAGACTTCGAGAAGATTCCCTCTCTCTCACTCTCCCTTGCTCCGTTTCTTTTTCAAAAGAAGTGTCCTATATTGGGTTTTTTCGTCCTATTTTTTCGGCTCTACATTATTTTCCATCAAAATTTCCCAGATCTTTTGTGTCGGTAGCTATTTTTATTTTGAATCCCCGAAAATACAAAGCGAAACTTTTTTTTCGATTTTTACTTTCTCTTTTTTGAAAATATTTTTTTCCGCAAAACTTTGGTTTTTACGTTTCTTCTATTCATTTCAAAACAAAAAGTCCCACCGCCTACTCTTCTACCCAACTCTATGTGAAGTGGAACGGGTAGCTAATTTTAGCGCAACCGCTAAACACACACCCACGTTATACCGAAATATCAAACAACTCCTGATGGTACTTAAATATTGTGAAATAGGGAGAAATGTCGTTCAGTGAACTTAGAAAACTCGCACTGAAAATTTTCGATAATCATTGTCGAAATTTGAAATCCCAATCTTGGGGGTTCCAATCCCCCAATTTCGAGTTGAATCATGAAAGGGACCTATCTAAAGTACAAATCGCCTTACAGAATCTTCTTTCTTCTTCTTCTTCTTCTTCTTCTTTGCCTTTTCCCGTGTACAGACGGGGTCGGCGGCGTTTTGCGCCAGCCTCGCAATAAGCCCTAGGGTGATTGTTTTCGGGCTGACTTTTGATTTTGGCTAAAAAAAATTATCAGTTGATCCCCTTCGCACTCAACCTTTGCTATTTCTTTAGCAAGGGAAATTTCAGGCTGGTAAAGAATCTTCCCTGTTTAAGTCCCCCCAGCCCAACTAAGCTGGTCTACTCCCTGTTTAAAGTCCCCCAGCCTAACTCCAAATCTTATTATTATTATTATTATTATTATTATTATTATTATTATTATTATTATTATGAACGAAGTTGGTGTAGGTAGGTAAGTTTTTTTTTCTTTTTCCTGAAAAAGACATTTTTTTTCCGATAGGTACCTATCCATTGTTTGATTGGTTCCATTTAGGCCATTTCCTGTGAGGTCTACTGTTCACTTGGACTCTAACATTGTTTTTGAACTCAATAATCTCAATATTTTCTTGCTTTCCATTTTCTTCTTCTCACTCCCATATCAAGCCGCCCTCTATCTCTGTCACCTTTTACATTCATTATTCTTCTCCACCTAATGGGTGGGTACCTAGTCTAAAACTTCTCCCAAGTGTTGATATGATTTTGATAAATTAATTTTTTAAAAGCAAAATTGAAAAGACAATGTTTCGATCTAGGTACTTTTACTGGTTGGGCTATTGAAAAAAATGTAATTAAGTATAGGTATACGTATCTTTTATTCGTCAGGTGTGGTTAGGTAGTGAAAGGTAATTCAGCAGGTGCAAAATTTTCACTTAATAAATAATTATGTAAATAAAAAGTTGAAGAAAAAAAGAAAATCTGATGGTTCAGAAGAGGAGGAGGGGACAATGGATAATTCAAGTGTATGAAATTATGAATTCAAGTGCTCAAAGTCCAACTACAAGTCAGCGAGTCAAGCAAAGGAGAAAGAACCTATGTATTATATTTTGTGCACACCTTGGAATAGTATAAAATGTATATTTACTTTTCTTCAGATTAAAAACGAAGGAGGAGGAGGAGGAGGAGGAGGAGAAGAAGAAGAAGAAGAAGAAGAAGAAGAAGAAGAAGAAGAAGAAGAAGAAGAAGAAAAAAAGTGGTTGCAGCAAATTTAAATGTGGGTCATTTCAGTTGTTGACAGGGGCACAATTTCCCACATTATTGATGATCTTATGTTGCATAACATGCAAACTGTTGCAAAGGTTAAAACTACTTACATAGTTATTATTATATGTACGTATGTAGGTACTTAGGATCGTATATTATTTTAATCAGGTGCGATAAATCTCTCTCTTTCTTTCTCTCCTTTAATTAATCCACATTATTGATGATCTTATGTTGCATAACATGCAAACTGTTGCAAAGGTTAAAACTACTTACATAGTTATTATTATATGTACGTATAGGTAGGTACTTAGGATCGTATATTATTTTAATCAGGTGCGATAAATCTCTTTCTTTCTCTTTTTTATTTAATTATTAGGTTTTATTTTCTGACACGTCATTTATGAAGTAAATGGTTGATTATTTAAATGTTGTTTATATGTTGTCTTTTGGCCTGTTTATCAAAGTGGTCTGCATGACACGTCATTTATGAAGTAAATGGTTGATTATTTAAATGTTGTTTATATGTTGTCTTTTGGCCTGTTTATCAAAGTGGTCTGCAGTACTATTTCTAGATGACCAGCCATTATTGTATTTATTAAGTTAGTGGATGTGTCACATTTACCTAGCATTTTACAACAACCTAATTGGCTAGTGGATGTGCCACATTTACCTAGCATTTCACAACAACCTAATTAGCTCCCGTCTTTCTTCTTTGTCGTCTTCTCCTTCTCATCCTCCTTCTTCGTCATCTTCTTCTCCTCCTCCTCCTCCTCCTCCTCCAATTTTTCCTTTTTTTTCTTCTTCCTCCTCCTTTTCTTTCTTCTCTTCCTCTTCCGTTTTCTATTAGTAGAATAATTATTGTATTCTTATTAGATAGATGTTGTGATAGAAATTAGTGTCCGCCCTACACTTGGAGTTAGACCACGCTACGCCACTGGTAGGTACCAAGGCTGAACTGAAGAGTTCCTATACCTTTAATACTGTCTAACCAAGGCTTACAAGCAGGTACGCAGGTAGGTCTTCTATGAGTACTGAATGCACCAGAGTATCCATTTCACCAGATCATCTCTTCGTTCTACTTACAATCTTCACTAATTTGTTTTCTTCTTCATTTCTATTTATTTTAATACCGAGCTATTCCATTTTATATCAAGATACAACACAGGTACCTGGAATGTTTACTGTTTTGCATTTGTTTGTTAGATTGTTAGTGTTTAAGTAATTTCATTTCCTTTGCTAACTTCTCTTCTTTTCTCACTCAGCAAGTTTTGGTTGAGTATTTTCTTTTGGAGTTTTTTTCTCTGATATCTGTTTGTTTCTTGTGTATCTCTTCCTCTCATTTTATGAAATTACAGCACTAAGTTTTTTTTTTCCTCCTTATTTTCTTTAATAAAAAACTTTTGTTTAATGTCTTTAGGAGATATTTTTCTCAGTTATAATCTCGTGCTTTCTCAAACATTTTGACAGTTTGACTGCGAAGGCTTGCGGTTTTTCTTCCTTCTTGGTATCGGATTAAAATATAGGATTTTAGAGGAATTGTAACATTTGTGACCCCTCCGGCGCTCCGGCTATTACAGTTCGTTTACGGGTTCCATACAATACGTCAGTAATATTTAAATTATTACTTTTATTTAAAACTCCCATTGATCAAAATTCAAAATTGCTTAATCTGATGTTCTTAAAACAAGAGTAAGAATTGAGCGTTTACATCAAAGTTCTTTTTTTGCTCCTTCTTTGTTTACAGTAAATTTTAATGTTTTGTTTTCTATTATTTTTTACAAGGATTCTTTTTATGAAGTGGATAAAATGAAGAAAGCATGGTGGAAAGAGACTAATTTCTAGTGGAAAATGAGATACAGAGTTACAGAATCATTAAAGCTAAGTCGCTTCGAATTGTTGTCATTTGCGAGCCATGGATCCCATTTTCGGAGGCGGCGCAGCGACGCGGCGATAGCAAGTTGAATGCTCTACGTCTTTTTTTAAAGGGTTTTTTTTTTTTTTTTTTTTTTTTTTTTATGAAGTGGATAAAATGAAGAAAGCATGGTGGAAAGAGACTAATTTCTAGTGGAAAATGAGATACAGAGTTACCAGAATCATTAAAGCTAAGTCGCTTCGAATTGTTGTCATTTGCGAGCCATGGATCCCATTTTTGGAGGCGGCGCAGCGACGCGGCGATAGCAAGTTGAATGCACAACTTTCCAATGGATCCCTGAAGTTAGGCAACTTTGCGCTTGGTTGGAATCCGGCTGGGTGACCATCGAGGTATGGAATTTTATCCTCAATATAATTTGAGAATTTGACCACAATAATAGTAGTAGCCTACTGCTGGAGTAAAGGGACTTTTCAGTCCTATGCGAGCAGTAGATATAAATAAGCACTATTATTATTATTTCCCGACCCGTAAATGTTGTTTATATGGCTTCGTAGAAGATTAACCCATCCTTCAGGGCTGTCTAGCCCCTACACCTAAGCCTCAGATTGGGCTTTTTGTGTATGGGGTTACCACTCAGGCTTGGTGAGGCGGGTATAACCTTGTCGCCGAATGGAGAGTAAAACCCGTGTCACTAGAAACCTCAACACTTCACGTCAAACCCCTAAGAAGAGATTTTTCTCTCAAACATCATTAAATCTTTCAATGTCTGCACAATAAAAAGTGCTCCATTTGAATGGTTTTACTTCTTTTCATCGATGATAAAAAACAGCTTGAGAAAAATCTTGATTTTTACACCACACTTTCCCTCCTCATTTTCAATTCATAGGAAAAAAACTTACATTTTTTTTTCCAATCTACACAAATGCTATGCCATTACGAAATCCTGGAATACTCTACGATAAGTACAAGTAAAGATAATGGAAATCTATTCAGCCGTGAAATCCGGACTGAAAAATATTTCTATAGCTGTTTTCTACATCAGACGCGTAGAGCTTTTTATTACTTACCTACTTTCACAGTAGTGTTTCAGTGAACCGTAGAAATCTAGAATTCAGAAAAACGGCCCCCAACGCCCCAAAATCTCTTTAGCTAATTTATGTGGTGAATAATTTGCCAAATTTCAACAGATCGGACAAACCATTCGAGAATTACGGCAAAACGAAGAGACTGACAAAATTAGGAAAAATATTGGAAATCCAAGATGGCGTCTTCCGAGTCCCTAAAGATCACGAGGGAAGGTTCGGATTTGGGCTTGAGAAGAGGGGAAATCGATTCAGATTCCTAAAGAATCGATTCAGATTCCTAAAGAATCGATTCAGATCACAGACGGAGAGAAAACGAAAAAGAAGTCTGATATACGCGACTGGTGACTATTTGAACAAATCGATTCAGATTCCTAAAGAATCGATTCAGATCACAGACGGAGAGAAAACGAAAAAGAAGTCTGATATACGCGACTGGTGACTGTTTGCATTTTTGTATTTCTAAATTTCTATTTTAAGCTGCGAGACTGAGAATGGTCTCAAGTTCACTTATGATGTTGTCTGGGTATTATTCAGCCAATATGTTGCGGTCCTAATGTAAGAGGAGCTAAAGTAGGTACCTGGGGATGGAATAATTGTGAGTAGCTAATACTTAATAGTCCAAAGTTCGTGATGTTCATACTTCAATAAAACCCAGTGGTTTGGTGGAAGAGCTCGTTTAGGAGAATCCTGATAGGTAGGTACTAGGTACTATAAAATAAAGTGATAAAAATATCTACATACCTACCTACTTATATATATGTTGTCCTAATTGTGAAATAATAAGAGAGAGAAAAAAATACTAAGCATTGAACTTTTAATTAAAATAAATGTTGAAGTTCATGTGAAAATGGAACACGACACTCGAGCATTCTGAAAAACAATTCTCTAGGCAGAATTGGTTTTATCTACGGATTACAGACAATGTCGCTCTTTGTCCGTAACATAGACCAAGGATCCACGGTGCATTTCGAGAGGATCATAATATTTCATCCCTGGAAATGAATTGTAACATATAAAATAATATAGTATATTATATAATATTTATATATCCAATGTATAAATACTAAAAATTAAAAATACCTATATAGATAGCTGGATCTAAATTCAATTCTATGTATGTACTCCAAGATATTTCCAAACAAGTACATGGTAAATATTATAGGAGCCCGGGCTCAAGTACCTGAATAAGTAAATGGCAAATAGCGATAAGTAGCTAAATACTTCTCGCTTATAAATTCGAGCTTTAATAAACGTAATGTTAGAACCAAACCAGGGGCGGAAAAATGGGTCGGGTGAGATCCTTTTCTGCTACATTTGCCCCAAATGAGCCGACGGTTTTCTTCAAGAATTTCTTTCTTTCTTTCTTTCTTTCTTTCTTTCTTTCTTGAAGAGGTTTGATAGAGGAGACTGCAACTGCTGAGGTCTTATCGTCCCGAAAAAAAAAGAGAAAAGAAAGACAGGATAGAAGAAAGCCAGCCATTCCGAGAACGAACCTTGTATGTTTAGTATAAAATCTGCTCCTGTCGATAATCGATTTAATAAACGTAATGTTAGAACCAAACCAGGGGCGGAAAAATGGGTCGGGTGAGATCCTTTTCTGCTATTTGCCCCAAATGAGCCGACGGTTTTCTTCAAGAATTTCTTTCTTTCTTGAAGAGGTTTTATAGAGGAGACTGCAACTGCCTCAGCAGACCTCAGTCTTATTGTCCGGAAAGCAAAAGGAAAAGAAAGACAGGATAGAAGAAAGCCAGCAGTTCCGAGAACGAACCTTGTATGTTTAGGATAAAATCTGCTCCTGTCGAGAATCGAACCCACGACTTAGCACTTACAAGGCAGGCGAACTACCCTCCAAGCTAACTAGGCTGGCTTAATAAATAATAATTTGTGAAGACCAAAAATTGGTCAATCCCTGTCGGGATATAGCTTATTAAAGCACTTATAAAGTCAATATTTAAGGGTATTTGAGTGGAATTTTTGAGTGTATGGCCGCCATACACGCCCTACATGGACGCTACGCCACTGGTATCTACCTATCTACCTATCCCAGAGGTCATTATAATACATATTATTATTCCAGTATTCCAAGGTTAATATTTCTTTTTATTTCATTCAACTTTTTTTCATTATTATCATTTGAGGTTTTACAATTCGTACCCTATTATAATAAATAATCAGTTTATGTACGTTTTAGAATTCATCCTTAGTCATTAGTTAGAGCATTATATGTGGTCCTTACTTTGAATACGAGTAGGTTTTATAATTATGGTCCTTAGTTAGAATGCAAGCATTATATGGAATTCAAATTCAAAAGGAAAGCGTTCTAGTTGCTACATAATTATAATTTGTGGGGAAAAACCCCTGGAATAAAGGAGAAAAAAAGAGGATATATACTTATATATAATAAGTATTTTTGCTTCATGAAAAAAATATTCTAGTGAAGGTTTTGGATCCTTACCCATCACCACTTGAATTTTTTTCTCTACCAAGTACATAAGTATTATGTATCGTATTATTGCTGGTTTTGAGTGAGCTTTCATTTTGGATGGTTCAGAGCTTGGTATGTGAATTTGTTTGACTTATGAATCTATGTAAATTAATGAAACTTCTTTTAAATTCAACTCAACTTCTTTTAAACTCAACTTATCTTTATTCAATAATCTCAAAAACTTAGGTAAATAATTCTAAAAAATATAAAAATCAAAACAAAACATTAAAATTATCCCGCCTCGACAACAGTTGCCAATCAGCTGATCCAATCAGCATGATCCAATCACATATGATTGGATCATGATATAAGGCAACTGATGTCGCGGCAGGATTACACGATGCGTGCATCGAGCGGACCAGTATGTATAAGTATAAATGTACATAGATTACACGTTATGCATGCCTCGGAAAACATGAACTAACCCCATTTCACCTCATTGGAACTGGAACACATGATTTTATTATGTATCACATGCCCAGACACACTCCATTTGTCAAGGGTCTAGGTCTAGGTTTACCTTGCCCTTCATCAGTTTAATTTGAAGAAACCATTACCTAAGGTTATAGTGTAATTCAATAAGGCTTTCTGATGTGACATGTGACGTAATTTAGTTTTAGCAACCTGCTATCTGCTATAATTTGAATGGTGTAATTGGAATAGTTGTCACAAATGTCTATCCCCGATTGATATGCCTCGATGAAATTTTCTGACTTGACTTGAACTCGATACTCGGACCTGCAGATCCAAAGTCACCGAACAAACCACTACACCACCGTCCACCGAGAAGAAAACATCATTGTTGGATCAGAACAGTACCTATGTTATTATTTATTATAAATAAATTATTATACTATCAAATGATAATAATGAAAAAAAGTTGAATGAAATAAAAAGAAATATTAACCTTGGAATACTGGAATAATAATAATATTATAATGACCCCTGGGATAGGTAGATAGGTAGGTACCAAGGCTGAACTGAAAAGTTCCTATACCTTTAATACGTCTAACCAAGGCTTACAAGCAGGTACGCAGGTAGGTCTAGATTCTAGAAAGTGACATAATTTTCTTCTTTCAATTTGAAATGATTTTGGACATTTTGGTCTCTTTTTAGACTAACAACTAACGACAATGTACCTACCATACCCACCTACCAGTGATTCATGGAACTGTAAAACTCACTTCTGGAAAAGGCCTCTAGAGGTTCTCCAAAGGTCCCATTGGACGCTAAATTTAATCAGCAAACGATGAAATTTCGGTAAACCGATGTGGAACTGTAAAACTCACTTCTGGAAAAGGCCTCTAGAGGTTCTCCAAAGGTCCCATTGGACGCTAAATTTAATCAGCAAACGATCAAATTTCGCCAAAACATTTCAGTGTTTATCTTTCAAAACCATTCGAGCACAGTAATAAATTGTAATGTGGGTATTGGTATACCTAAATACCTATATGATGAAATCATGAAAATCTTCCTGAAAATTTCTGTGCTAATCGGATTTCTCCAGAGGCTTCCAGGGTTTCAGGCAGGATACGATTAGTGATGGGGATCTTGCTAAGTATCTTGATGGGAGATATCAAATTCATTCTAATCACATCATGCATCATCCCCAGGAATATATTATGCAGTGATGCAAGGGTCGAGCACATTATTATAGGTAATGTGGGTAGAGGTATACCTACCTATACATGGTATCATGAAATTAAATTGTAATGTGGGTATTGGTATACCTAAATATATGATGAAATCATGAAAATCTTCCTGAAAATTCCTGTGCTAATCGGATTTCTCCAGAGGCTTCCAGGGTTCCAGGCAGCATACGATTAGTGGTGGGGTTCTTGCTAAGTATCTTTATGGGAGATATCAATTTCATTCTAATCACATCATCATCCCCAGGAATATATTATGCAGTGATGCAAGTGTAACCTCTTCATCAGACGTAATATGTATCATTTTATTTCCTGACATAATTATTTTCCCTGGGAATGTGTGGTGAAGCAATGAGGTGTACAGAAGGTATTCATGCCATACTGTATACAGGGTGTTCCAGAAAAGTTAATCGGGTGATTTACATACCTATATGTATCATTTTATTTCCTGACATAATTATTTTCCCGGGGAATATGTGGTGAAGCAATGAGGTGTACAGAAGGTATTCATGCCATACCGTATACAGGGTGTTCCAAAAAAGTTAATCCGGTGATTTACATGCCTATCCGTACTCTCTGTTCTCAGTTCCCTCAAAAGCTCTCAAGAGATTTCCATTAGAAAACCGTCAGAATTTCCCACAAAGGTCTTCCAGTCATTGCTCCATTGCGTCTAGGTTTGGTGACGGGAGCGGTATGGCGTGCGGAACAGTCAGCAGTTGGCAGTCACATTGAATAGAAATATAGGAGAGATGTCAAGACGTTTTCCAAGTCATGCTCAGAAACACACATCGCAATGTTTATCGTGACGAACATGGGAAATTATTATTAATATTATTAACAAAAATAAAATTACATGAAAATGGGAAAACGTACGAGTGCATTTGCGACCAGGCGAGACGAGAACAGTGACATAAGTTAGGAAATGATAGTTATAGATTGTTAGTGTTTAAGTAATTTCATTTCCTTTGCTAACTTCTCTTCTTTTCTCACTCAGCAAGTTTTGGTTGAGTATTTTCTTTTCGAGTTTTTTTCCTCTGATATCTGTTTGTTTCTTGTGTATCTCTTCCTCTCATTTTATGAAATTACAGCGTTAAGTTTTTTTTCCTCCTTATTTTCTTTAATAAAAAACTTTTGTTTAATGTCTTTAGGAGATATTTTTCTCAGTTATAATCTCGTGCTTTCTCAAACATTTTGACAGTTTGACTGCGAAGGCTTGCGGTTATAAAATTTCTTCCTTCTTGGTACCTATCGGATTATGAACAAAGATTTTTGGTTATTGTGACGACTATCAAAGGTCGTTAGGCCTTCCAACTTCCATACATCAATAACAATTAGGTGATTAATAATAAAAAAAGCCTATTGATCAAAATTGCTTAATCTGATGTTCTTAAAACAAGAGTAAGAATTGAGCGTTTAGACAGTTTGACTGCGAAGGCTTGCGGTTATAAAATTTCTTCCTTCTTGGTACCTATCGGATTATGAACAAAGATTTTTGGTTATTGTGGCAACTATCAAAGGTCGTTAGGCCTTCCAACTTCCATACATCAATAACAATTAGGTGATTAATAATAATAAAAAAAGCATATTGATCAAAATTGCTTAATCTGATGTTCTTAAAACAAGAGTAAGAATTGAGCGTTTACGTCATCATCAAAGTTCTTTTTTTGCTCCTTTTTTGTTTACAGTAAATTTTAATGTTTTGTTTTCTATTATTTTTTACAAGGATTCTTTTTATGAAGTGGATAAAATGAAGAAAGCATGGTGGAAAGAGACTAATTTCCAGTGGAAAATGAGATACAGAGTTACAGAATCATTAAAGCTAAGTCGCTTCGAATTGTCATTTGCGTTGCGAGCCATGGATCCCATTTTCGGAGGCGGCGCAGCGACGCGGCGATAGTTAGTTGAATGCACAACTTTCCAATGGATCCCTGAAGTTAGGCAACTTTGCGCTTGGTTGGAATCCGGTTGGGTGACCACACTAGGGTTTACCGGGAAATCCTAGAACACTAATAGAAGGGAGATTATGCCTTCCTTAACATTTCCCAGTAATAGGTAGTACGTAGTACGAAATTCCCACAAGAAAATAGGCATATCCTAGGTTTTACCGGGAAATCCTGAAAATTCCTCTTCCCCTTGTTTAGACTGCTGGAATAAAGGGACTTTTTAGTCTCATTCGAGCAGGATAAACAAGGTATATTCTATTCTACCC
>NW_007378855.1:12607-31265 GCF_000475195.1 Diaphorina citri | reverse complement strand
CCCCCCCCCCCCCCCCCTCGGTCTAATCAACATCTAAATATTCTAAATACATATTCTAATTTTCTACATAATGAAAGAAATACAATATGTAGGTACGTATGTACAAAACACAAAGTGTATCCGAATTTCACAGTATAATAAGCGGAGACAAGTGGAAATAATTGGAAATACCTACCTTGTTTACAACAAATACAACACGAATGAGAAAGAGAGAGAGAGAGACGTAAAACTTTTCCATATATTTATTGTATTATCTTCCTTTTTCGACTCATATTCATCTCCCTTTTCTCCTTCCCCTCATCTTTCTCCTCCTCTTCTTTCTTCTTCTTCCTTGCCCGGTGTTATATCTTCTTTTATTATATTTTTCTTTATTGTCTCAGAACATTGTCTATACAGGATCGGAGATAGAGGTGTTAGAACGACTGTGAGGTGCTAGCAACACCACTTGAAAATTTTAAACCTCGTCACCTGGAACTTCTTCGGAAGCAGTCCACACCCAAGGCGTAAAAAAACTGGTGTCTGTGAGTAATTTGTCGCTAGGGTAAGCGCCCTTTGTACCCCCGGGAATATATTGTAATGTCCTCTCAGACGGTTAGACGTCCACAGATCACCCAATACAACGTTGCCACCCACGTTACCACGTACAATGCAACGTTGCTTGACTTCAGTGAACTGTCGATAACTGGTGCATGACCACTAGTTGTCATATTTAGAAAACAGTTTGTTTACTTTTACTCCCTCACAATAGAAAATAATAAAACAAACAATAGAAAATAATAGCAACTATGAAAAATATGAAACAATATTTCAAAGGGAAACCCGTTTTTATTTTCCTAACCCTGTTTTTGTTTACAAGTTTCTTCTGGCACTCAAAGGGAGAGTTTCCACAAGGAGAGGGAATTCTCAATCTCAAAATAGAAGGAGAACCTTGTTTATTATTATTATTATTTTTTTTTACCATCGGAAACGCTTTCAGAAAGATTCTTCAAAAAATTACATGAAAATGGGAAAACGTACGAGTGCATTTGCGACCGGGCGAGACGAGAACAGTGACATAAGTTAGGAAATGATAGTTAAAATTACATGAAAATGGGAAAACGTACGAGTGCATTTGCGACCGGGCGAGACGAGAACAGTGACATAAGTTAGGAAATGATAGTTAAATTATGAGACCGGACTAGACGAGGTTAGGTTAGGTTAGGTTGGTCCAGTAACAGTCATTTCGTTGGTCAGAATAGATTTAGGTAATTTGAACCTCTACAAAAGATGTTAGGTTAGGTTGGTCCAGTAACAGTCATTTAGTTGGTCAGAATAGATTTAGGTAATTTGAACCTGTACAAAAGATTGATACGAAGGATTGATTTTTACTTTCTATTACACGATGTATTGGGTCCTGTTTGGACCTTCATGGAATGTATAAGGGGATAAGTGAGCAAGTATTGGGTCCTTGTCCATTGAAATTGGTCCAAAATTTTCAGTTATTTGATTTACAGTAATAAGTAATAACTACTCTCCATATGGGTCGGTTTTCTCCGGTCTTGCCGATCTCAGTGAAATGTTGCTATAACAGGAAGGAAAGAGGGAGGAGAGGAGAATAATTCCTGTAATGCAATGGCAAGTACAAGATCTCTGGCAATGTTCATTTTTCCCAACGACTGGCGTCTGTGTGTGACAGGGCAGGTTAATTACAGGAAAATATTATCAGGAACATACCTACTGTTCTTCTTCCTCTTACCATGATGTTTATTTTGCTACAATATTCTTCTTGTTGTTATCATGATAATTATTTGTTGATGACTATCATTATTATGATCATTATCATTATTGCTGCTGTCACAATATTATTATGTGCTGCACTTGTTGTTATCATGATAATTATTTGTTGATGACTATCATTATTATGATCATTATCATTATTGCTGTCACAATATTATTATGTGCTGCTTGTGTAGGTGTAGAAATATGCTTGCCATTATCATTTCAATGCTCGTTGTTGAAGGAAATGAGTTTAATATTTTGCACTATAATAATTATCATGATATTATTGTTTATATGTATAGTTGATATTTTGTGTTATGATAACAAATTAACAATTCTTGTTGTTATCATGATAATTATTTGTTGATGACTATCATTATTATGATCATTATCATTATTGCTGTCACAATATTATTATGTGCTGCATGTGTAGGTGTAGAAATATGCTTGCCATTTTCATTTCAATGCTTGTTGTTGAAGGAAATGAGTTTAATATTTTGCACTATAATAATTATCATGATATTATTGTTTATATGTATAGTTGATATTTTGTGTTATGATAACAATCATTTTGATAATTGCAAAGTTCAGTTTGTATAGGTACTTTTGTCCTTAGCAACTATTAATCCTAACCTTCCCGGCTCTCTCATTAATTTTCTCTCTTCTCACTAGAAGAAATTTTACCTATAGGTAGGTTGGAAAATCATGTTTTGGCTATTCTCCACGACAATAACCATAATAACCAATATGTACTTCCAACATTTCAAAACAAATGGAATTGGAGTCTGCTAATGGTTTCTAGTGGGAGTCTGTTTGATTGGTGGGAGTTGGTTTTGATGTTAAATCAGGAAATTGTCCGTTAAAAAAAAAGCTATCTTGTGGCTTTGTAAAAGTTCAGACATAAATATAATACACTTCGTCTTCGATGTGCATGATTTTGATTTTCTTGATGTTATTTTGTAGTTGTTATTTTAATAATAAACTGCTGATGATGATGATGATGATGATGTGTAGTAAGTAATCTGACGGGGCGACTGCAAGGCGGCACCTTCAGCTTCAATCTGATAGGCGCCAAAATATCGTGATATCATTATTGTGTCTGTGTACCTATTAGGGTTGTTGTTATTTATAGTCTCCGTATTTCTTTGTGATGTCCTTGTTACTATGTAGGTATTATGTAGGTTAGCGAGACCACAATGCGAGTGGTTATTTGTTTATTATTTCATCTACTTGTATCTTATTTGTTTAAGTGTATTATGAGTGGAGGCTCCATTTTCATCGACGTAGCTAACTGGGTAACTTATTGTGGTTATCGTTTGTGGTGTGACTCTTGTTTATCGAATAATAAATTTGTGATGGATGTTTGTTTTATGGAAAGGAGAAGAAAGAAGACGGATGAGGATAAGAAAAGAGGAAGGCAAAGAAAACTATCTTTCAACTCGTTTTTGGACAGCTAAAAAATCTCCCATAAATGTAATCTCACGAAAAACTTTTCCATATATTTATTGTATTATCTTCCTTTTTCGACTCATATTCATCTCCCTTTTCTCCTTCCCCTCATCTTTCTCCTTCCCCACTTCTTCTTCTTCTTCCTTGCCCGGTGTTATATCTTCTTTTGTTATATTTTGATTGTACATAATATGACATTAAAAATACATTTCAATGAATACAATTGTACAACGTCATTTAAAGAAAAGAAAAAGAAGGAGAAAAAAATAAAATAATATCTAAAAAAAAGATAATAGGTACTTAATATTCCATGTGTATGCGGGCTTGCGGGCCACATGCTACATTGGGAGGTAGGTACTTCGCGGGCCACATATTATGTTCTTAGGGGAGCATTGTAGGAACATCCCCTCCCCCCCAAGTTTCCAGATCGAATTTTGAGCGCCGCAGGCAAAATTTTTCAAAAAGTATTCTCCAGATTGTATAGCCGAACACTAAAGAAGGTCAGTTTCCAGTAAGTTTGTACAAATCTCAAAAAACTTCGCGGGCCACAAAAATGGTCTAGCGGGCCACATATCACGACCCAGTACTGAATAAGGGACAAATGGGTTATACCTACCTATTCCTGGCTCCCTAGCCCTACCACAATAATAAATTTATACAAATATAAGCAATGTTGTACAAAACTTGGGTAGTTTTCCTTCCTGTTTTCTCTTTTTGCTCTTCCCACCTCCTTCTTCTTCTTTTCATCTCCTTTCATTCTTATTTTTACTCCTGTAATCTTATGCTTCCTCTAATGTCTTCATTCCTCTATCTTCCTCTTTCTAATCTTACTGCTTCTCCTCTGCTCTTCCTGAGGATTTCTCGGGACAGCGGGACCAGAGGCTCCAAAGCGGGACTGTCCCGCCGAAAGCGGGACGTATGGTCAGCCTAGTTATACCTACACCTATTCCTGGCTCCCTACCACAATAATTTATACAAATATATAAACAATGTTGGACAAAAATTGGGTAGTTTTCCTTCCTGTTTTCTCCTTTTGCTTTTCTTCCTCCTCCTCCTCCTCCTCCTCCTCCTCCTTCTTTTCATCTCCTTTTATTCTTATTTTTACTCCTGTAATCTTATACTTCCTCTGATGTCTTCATTCCTCTATCTTCCTCTTTCTAATCTTACTGCTTCTCCTCTGCTCTTCCCACCTTTCTTTTCTTTTCCCCTCCTCTCAAATCACCCCTTTCTCCTCTACTGCCGTTTCTTTGAAATGCTAAAAACTTTTTCCAAAGAGTAATAAAAATTCACTACCAATCTGTTACATCAATTATTATTTTTATTATACCAGATTTCCTTCCCTCTCTCTCAGTCACGTTCTCTCTCTCTCTCTCCATATATCAGATTTCCTTCCCTCTCTCTCACTCACGCTCTCTCTCTCTCTCTCTCTCTCTCTCTCTCTCTCTCTCTCTCTCCATCTCTCTATATCTCGCTCTATTTTTACAGAGCTGTGAGAGAATACAGTAGGTAATTATTGACAGCTGACTGACTTTACGGGTATCTAAATTAATAATAAAATTTTATAAATTACTTTTCATTGAATTAATTTTCCTGGAAAACAAGAGAAGATTTCAGCATTACCAAGTACCTATCTATTATCTACGTACATACTTCTTCGAATAGAATAAAATACCCCAAAGAAAAACTCGCTTTTTAAAATAAGGTAAGCAATGAATCGCCACCAACAATTGCGGCCTGAAAAGCAATTTAACCCAACAGTTCACAGTCCGTAAATCTCTGGATTTAGAAACCCTATAATTTCCTACTGCATCAGCGACTGCTGCTTCATCAAGTAACAGTAAGTCTTTCTCTTCTCAATTCCCAATGCAGCAATATTATGTCAGTCAGCAGATAGTTACTAGGTAGTTCCAGTGATCGGACATGGCCTTGATTTGCCGCTTACATTCTATTTAAAAGAGATACCATGGTGTTATCAAATAAAAGTGACAAACTCAAATGTGTAAATTTTTTTATCTGACTCGAAAGAAAGAATATGGAAGTGGCACCCTATTTTAGGAGGGTGTAACATGGTCTCACTTTCCCCTAAGAAGGCTGACATCATTCTAGGAACTATTACACATAACAAGCATGCTCTCTTGTTGTACATAGAACTCAGATGTACATGTACATACCTACATGTGTACATGTACATAGGTACTATGTATGTTTCTTACAGGGCGTTCAAAATCAAGTAAGTTTTGCCGGGAATCCCCGGTAAATAGTCATAAACAGTCTATACTACTCTACATACGCTACCATCCGCTGGCCTAGCTCGAGTTTCACTGGTTAATAGGAGTATTCTCATCGATCTGTCGTTGGTAAAAAATTCGAAAATTCGTGACTTGTAAAAGGTTTGACCATTCGTTGAATGTACTGTGACTGGAGCTCTCTCTCTCTCTCTCTCTCTCTCTCTCTCTCTCTCTCTCTCTCCATCTCTCTATATCTCGCTCTATTTTTACAGAGATGGGAGAATACAGTAGGTAATTATTGACAGCTGACTGACTTTACGAGTATCTAAATTAATAATAAAATTTTCTGGAAAACAAGAGAAGATTTCAGCATTACCAAGTACCTATGTATCTATTATCTACGTACATACTTCTTAGAATACTTAGAATAAAATACCCCAAAGAAAAACTCGCTTTTTAAAATAAGGTAAGCAATGAATCGCCACCAACAATTGCGGCACAATTGCTAACATTCGGCCTTAAAAGCAATTTAACCCAACAGTCCACAGTCCGTAAATTTCTGGATTTAGAAACCCTATAATTTCCTACTGCATCAGCAACTGCTGCTTCATCAAGTAACAGTAAGTCTTTCTCTTCTCAATTCCCAATGCAGCAATATTATGTCAGTTAGCAGATAGTTACTAGTTCTAGTGATCGGACAGTCGGATTCCAATGCCTTACTGGGACTCTATGACTGTATTACCATATTTTATTGTAAATTGTAACATTTCATTGAATTAATTTTCCTGGAAAACAAGAGAAGATTTCAGCATTACCAAGTACCTATATCTATTATCTACGTACGTACTTCTTAGAATAGAATAAAAATACCCCAAAGAAAAAAATCGCTTTTAAAAATGAGGTAAGCAATGAATCGCCACCAACAATTGCGGCACAATTGCTAACATTCGGCCTGAAAAGCAATTTAACCCAACAGTTCACAGTCCGTAAATTTCTGGATTTAGAAACCTTATAATTTCCTACTGCATCAGCAACTGCTGCTTCAACAGTAAGTCTTTCTCTCCTCAATTCCCAATGCAGCAATATTATGTCAGTCAGCAGATAGTCACTAGTTCTAGTGATCGGACAGTCGGACTCCAATGCCTTACTGGGACTCTATGACTGTATTACCATATTTTATTGTAAATTGTAACATATTCGAGAAAAATATCAATCGTCTGGCAGACAGTTTACTAGTGAAGACAGTAAGTCACGTGACCCTGTCTATTTTCTAACCTATCACCATTAGTTCCCAGTTTGATGGAAACTCTCCCCTTGATTACATTTTCTCTCTTGGCATCAGGAGATCGTTTCATTAAGATAAAAATGTCAATAGAGAAAACTGTTTGTCTTGATAGCCTGGAGTTTTTCTTTCATCATCAACATCATCATCCAGTAGCAGGAAATGCACATCATCTATTTCTATTTTTCCTAGCGTTTCCTTCTTTTTTCCTGCAAATGTCTGAGTAAAAAAAATACTGAAAAGTTTTCCTTTTTGTGCAGAAAAAAACGAAAAGATTTAATTTTTTAAGATCGTTTCATTAAGATAAAAATGTCAATAGAGAAAACTGTTTGTCTTGATAGCCTGGAGTTTTTCTTTCATCATCAACATCATCATCATCATCCAGTAGCAGGAAATGCACATCATCTACTTCTATTTTTCCTAGCTTTTCCTTCTTTTTTCCTGCAAATGTCTGAGTAAAAAAAAATACTCAAAAGTTTTCCTTTTTGTGCAGAAAAAAACGAAAAGATTTAATTTTTTAATAACTCTAACTCTAACTTCATACTTAGAAAGTCCGGGACTAACTTCTTGTATTTTTATTTTTGCTCAGGGAAAAGCGAAGCTCTTTTATATTTTTTTCTTTGATTTTTTTTCCTCCTTCCTTTTCTTTACTTACTTTTTGTTCGTCCTTTCGTCTCTCTCACGTTCCAGTTTGTAACGCTCAGCACAAAGCAGAAGTTTGAAATCTAGAGCAAAGTTAATCTCAAAGGAGGGTGGCTATATTGTGTCACAAGTCCGACTTACCAGCTTACCACTCTGTCAGCCATGTTCATAAACAAAGCTAAGCCAATCTGAAACGAATAACTTTTGGTTTTAAGTTTTCTTAGTTAATACTTGGGATCTATTTTCAGCACAAAGTCCGAGTGCATGGCGATGGTGGTGCAACAGGTCAAGTTCCAGAAGCACGCTTGTGTTAACCAAAGGCTATTCAGGTGTATGGATAGACGAAGTAAATTGGAAAGAATAAAAAGTACAATACGTTAGAACTTAGAGAAATTGGTGGTGCAACAGGTCAAGTTCCAGAAGCACGCTTGTGTTAACCAAAGGCTATTCAGGTGTATGGATAGACGAAGTAAATTGGAAAGTATAAAAAGTACAATACGTTAGAACTTAGTGAAAGAATGTATTTTGGTGAACTGGAATGTTATACTGGACGCTAGTAGTGTTTACTTGAAGTTATGACCTTGTGTAAGGGCCGTCACAGATTGGAAGCGTAGTCGTACGACTTTTACTAGCGCGTAGTCCCCTGAAAAACCCAAACCTATGAAAATGATAGAGACTCTCGCGCTACGACAAGCCTATCTCAACCATTTATTATGTGAATGGATGTTCATTATGAGGCCGGTTTCATGTATTCCTGATGATGATTTGCCACTTGCCAGCACTACTTTGCCAAGACTACGAAAGCACCTGGCAGTTACCTGATAGATCCATAGTCCATACCTTATACCTTATAGGTACCTTGGAAGTTGAAAGTAAAAAGGGGAAAATAGGGAACGCTCAAAAATTAATGACTACCGTGTATTTTGGTGAACTGGAATGTTATACTGGACGCTAGTAGTGTTTACTTGAAGTTATGACCTTGTGTAAGGGCCGTCACAGATTGGACGACTTTTACTAGCGCGTAGTCCCCTGAAAAACCCAAACCTTTGAAAATGATAGAGACTCTCGCGCTACGTCAAGCCTAACTCAACCATTTATTATGTGAATGGATGTTCATTATGAGGCCGGTTTCATGAAATCCTGATGATGATTTGCCACTTGCCAGCACTACTTTGCCAAGACTACGAAAGCACCCGGCAGGTACCTGATAGATCCATAGTCCATATACCTTATAGGTACCTTGGAAGTTAAAAGTAAAAAGGGGAAAATAGGGAACGCTCAAAAATTAATGACTACCGAAAAAAAAAGCGTCTCACATTATTTTGAGTTTCTGTGGCGAGAGAAACGAAAGGGCACCGTCAATATTGTCCGGTCAGTAAGGGATTAAATTTTGGCCTCGTTCTGGATTGACCCATTCAACTGTTGGTCCTCTGTGTATCCCAACACAAGACCCCTGTAGCCTGTTCCATGAAAGTATAGAATAATAAAAGTTACAAGTATAAAGGTGATGATGGATCATAACAATAATTTACATAAGTTTGTACTTTTGGTAGGGTACTTTTGTTTACAAGATGTCTGCCCTACACCAGTTATTTTCATTTGACCATACTTTCGTGAAACAGGCTACTGGTCGAGCTGTTTCTTTGCCAAATTAGTCATTTTATTCAGTAACGGTCACCGTGATAGACCAATATTTGTATCCAATTTTACAGTCCATTTTGACGGAACCTTTCAATATTGTCCGGTCAGTAAGGGATTAAATTTGGGCCTCGTTCTGGATTGACCCATTCAACTGTTGGTCCTCTGTGTATCCCAACACAAGACCCCTGTAGCCTGTTCCATGAAAGATGAAAGTATAGAATAATAAAAGTTACAAGTATAAAGGTGATGGATCATAACAAAATAATTTACATAAGTTTGTACTTTTGGTAGGGTACTTTTGTTTACAAGATGGTCTGCCCTACACTAGTTATTTTCATTTGACCATACTTTCGTGAAACAGGCTACTGGTCAAGCTGTTTCTCTGCCAAATTAGTCATTTTATTCAGTAACGGTCACCGTGATAGACCAATATTTGTATCCAATTTTACAGTCCATTTTGACGGATCCTTTCTAAAAACCCAGAAAAGACAAAGAGATTAATCGAGAGTTGTAACTCCTTCTCCTTCAGTATTTCTTGGTTTTATCTTTTTTTCCTTTTTCCCTTTAACCTCAATCATTGTGTTTTACTACACAATTATTCTCTCCTTCATTTATTTTGTGTCTTTTCTTATCTTCATTTTCCCTTTCCTTCTGCCTCATTTTTCATGCACATCATCATTTATTTCCTTTCCGTCTTCTCCTCCGGCTATCTGATGGCGTTGGGTATCTTTTTCAATTAATATTTCAAGGCTCTCTAAATGGGTTTCGTTCTTGTGGTGTAGTTACTTTTTGATTAGACTGTGCTGGAATAGTATTGTTGATAAGACTTCTTATCAGTGGAAAAGCGTTGTGTTTTAGATGATATGGTTCACAATGGTGTGTGAGATGACGGACAAAGGATTTTCACTGCCTTTCAGAAATGACACCTAGTTCTTCTTTTTCTTCTTCTTCGTCTCCTTCTTCTTCTTCTTCTTTTTCTGCCTTTTCTGTCAAAAGACCAAGATAGCAGACATTTCGTAGCCTTTTGTCGTAGCCGGCAGAATCCAGAGTATTTTTTTTTTTGGTCAACCTCGACACTGTTGGTAGAAGAGTATGACGAAGTAAGTACCTACATTGACGTTTTTGATGTTCAAAAAATCTTTTTAAAATTATGACTTGTTTTTACAGTACAGTATGCTGTAGAATTGCTGTGCAGTTTCTTTTACAGTCGCGATAAATCTCCGTTTTTAAAAACAAAATAAAATAAATCCAGGCTAATAATATGAATATCATATTATGTTCTCCGCTATGAAATTACTCATGGCCTGTGTAATCTATGAGAGGAATCTTAGGGGGAAAGCAACCCCGGTATAAATTTTCTTTTAGCTCGGAGCAATTTCCAAGAATTGAAAATATTTTACAAGTTTACTTTTATCATCCTAGATAACAACTAAACTGTGTAATACATTGTATTGTGCTTGTAATAGGGGAACCGTACCTGAATGGGGACCCTTGATTTTCTGGTCAACTGACACGGGATGGCCTTGATTTGCCGCTTCGCTTACATTCTATTTAAAAGAGATACCATGGTGTTATCAAGTAAAAATGACAAACTCAAATGTGTAAATTTTTCATCTGACTCGAAAGAAAGAATATGGAAGTGGCACCCTATTTTAGGCATGGTGTAACATGGTCTCACTTTCCCCTAAGAATGCTGACATCATTCCAGGAACTATTACACATAACAAGCATGCTCTCTTGTTGTACATAGAACCCAGATGTACATGTACATAGGTACTATGTATGTTTCTTACAGGGCGTTCAAAATCAAGTAAGTTTTGCCGGGAATCCCCGGTAAATAGTCATAAACATTCTATACTACTCTACATACGCTACCATCCGCTGGCCTAGCTCGAGTTTCACTGATTAAACAGGAGTATTCTCATCGATCTGTCGCTGGTAAAAAATTCGAAAATTCGTGACTTGCAAAAGGTTTGACCATTCGTTGAATGTACTGTGACTGGAGAGTGGAGTGTGATCTGAACGGATACCATAATATCGGAGGTTCAGGAGCCTCAGGACAAAATGTCAATTGTCAAATTTAGAAGAGACACAATCGTGAAACCACCCTATATAGACATGGTGTGTTATATTGCATTATGGAGAAGGGAGGGGAAAGAGGGGAAGAAGGGGAGGGAGTAGAGGGAGAAGGAGGGGGGGGAGAAATGAATGGAGAGGGAAAGGGTATGAATTATGTTCGGGTATTTTTCACAAGAAAAGATAATAACACGAAGAACATGTGAGTGAGAGAGAGAGGCAAATGATGGATGTGGAAAATGAAGCAGAAGAAGAGATAGACAAAGCGATAGAAAGAGAGAGAGGGAAAGGAAGAGACATAAATAGGCAGAAAAGAGAAAGAGGAAAAGATAGAGAAGAACAGAAGAGGACAAGCCTATAAGAGAGAGAGGAAAGTAATAAAGATGATGTATATAGGAAATTGGGGAAAAGAAGGGGAAAGAAAGAGAAAGAGGGAGAGAGAGAGAGAGAGAGAGAGAAAGAGAAAGGGAGAGAGGAATAGATGGGAGACACTAGAGTAAGGAATGTATGAGTATTGAGTAGGAATAGGATCAGAAAAATTAACAATAGAACATAAGACTAAATGAAGAAAGAACAATAATAGGCTAGATAAGGTATGCAAAACATATAAGAAGAGAAAGGAGATAGGGAGATGATGGAAAAGAAAGAGTTGTAAAGGGAGTGAAAAAAATAAAGAGAGAGAGAGAGAGAGAGAAATTTGAACATATTTGAGAATATCCCTGTACTTAGCGTTCCTGACAAATATTGAAGAAAGAGATAGCGATAATATTCTGGATTGAGGAGGGGGAAGAGAAGAAAAGGAAAGAGAGGAAGAGAGAAGAATAAAAGAGGGGAGAAGAGGGAGAAAAGGAAAGGAATTGGAAGGAGAAAAGAGATCTTTCCCTGAAGAAAATACGGAAGAGAAGAGGAAAAAGAAGAATGTAAGGCCAGAAGAGATGATAATATAAGAAGAAAGGGGATTGAGAAAAAGAGAAAAGGAGGGTAGGAGAATAAGAAAAAAGGAAAGTGGAAAAGGAGAAGAGAAGTGAGTTTAAGGGAGAAAGGGGAGAGATAATGGGAAAAGAATTAAGCAAATAAGAATGTATTCTTTTACGTACTTGAGAAGGTTAACATTGAAATCAGTTTCTAGTTTATTACCTAACGGAGGAAGAAAAAGAAGAAGAAAAAAAGAGAGAGAAAAAAAAGAAAGAGAATTAGAAAAATTAGGAAAAGGAGAAGAAGGAACTTAAGGAGAAGGAAGAGGTAGGAGGAAGGATAAGAAGAGAAGAGAGAAAAAATGTGGGAAGAGAAGGAAAATCAGAGGTAGGTAAGCATTTTATTTAAATTTTCAGCAAAGGTATGCAAAACAACTCTTCAAGGATATCTATAGATTTTTTTTCCTCTGAATAAAGTTTAAGTGCTTATTGCTTTAAGATAAAGCTTACTGGGGGTCCTTTGATGGAAGTTCTTTGAAATAATAAGAAGGTTTTGGTATTAATTCTATTTTATTCATACAGGGTGGTTTGGTATTCTGTTATTACTTTTATATTCTCTGTTTAAAATTTTACCTTTACCTACCTATTTTTTGTGCACGAAAACATGTTTGGTTTTATTTTATGTATTTAAAAATAAAACAAACAACAATAACAAATCTCTTATCTTCTTCTTTACTGTTGTTTTCGTTGACAAATCGTTTCTCCACTTTTCCTCCTCCTCCTCCTCCACCTCCTTCTCCTCCTACTCTTCTTCCTCCTCCTCCTCTTCCTCCTCCTCCACATTGGAAGCTGTGTATAAAGGATGGATATGACATTTGGGAGGAGTGTTTTAGAATGACCGGACGAAATCATTGAACCAAGCGAAGTGAGTTCTAACTTTTCGACAATCTTTCTTTGACATTGTATGAAGTTAGGTCCCTATCTATGTTTGTTTGCGTCGCCTTAAATGTCTAACTATTTAAAAATAAAACAAACAACAATAAACGAACAAATAACAATAAAATTTATTACAATGACCCACTCTTTTTCAAAGCTTTTTACTTTATTCAAACCCATTACAATAAAAGTTCTTCGTTTCTTTTTGGGTTAATTTTCTTTTCTCTCCTTTCGATTTAAGACATTTGAAATAACTTTCACCAAATTTGATCAAAATTGGACTATACCTAACAGTTCCAGGGTTATTGAAAAATAAGCAAACAAACAGATGGACTTTTTAAAAAGTCTAGGTAAGACTTGGAACTCTCTCAAGGTCGATCAAATTATGTATTTGGAAACGCGAAAGACATCCTTTAACGCATAAAGCATGTCTTTCTATGCAACTCTTATTTAAAAATAAAACAAACAACAATAAACGAACAAATAACAATAAAATTTATTACAATGACCCACTCTTTTTCAAAGCTTTTTACTTAATTCAAACCCATTACAATGAAAGTTCTTCGTTTCTTTTTGGGTTAATTTTCTTTTCTCTCCTTTCGATTTAGGACATTTGAAATAACTTTCACCAAATTTGATCAAAATTGGACTATACCTAACAGTTCCAGGGTTATTGCAAAACAAACAAACAGATGGACTTTTTAAAAATCCTAGGTAAGACTTGGAACTCTCTCAAGATCGATCAAATTATGTATTTGGAAACGCGAAAGACATCCTTTAACGCATAAAGTATGTCTTTCTATGCAACCCAAGGAAATGCCACTAGGGGCGCCCTCTGTACTCACCAGCTGCAGTAGTTGCACGATCTCCTGGTAGATGGCGCCACAGCTGAATACACAAGACACCAGAATAACTATGGCCACAAAGATAAGCACATAGAGACCCCAGTAGTAACACCAGAGCTCTAACTTGTCTATGTAGTCCTGGAATTCACTATCCAGACGAGAGTAGACGGTTTGCGAAAACAAAATGGCCGCCAGGATCTGAGGACAGAAAAGAAAATGGCGGTATGACAACGCTGTGGATTAACTGAAAATACCTTGGGTCTTGGGCTCTTGGGGTTAGTCTTGACTGGACTAGTTTTGACAATCTGAATAGGTACTTCAAGATTGGTATACTACGACACAGACCACATGAATCTAAGGTAGCAGTTGTTTTATTGTCTTAAATTTTTTTTTAATTTATATTTATTTGTATTAACAGTGATTTACACTATATTCCAACTAAAGACCAATTAGCGGATGTTCTTACAAAGGGTTTGGGTGGTCAATCTTTTTCTTATCTTAGGAATATTTTTAATTTTTTTTTTAATTTATATTTATTTGTATTAACAGTGTTTTACAAAGATTGGCAATACTTATGTCTAGTTACTAATGAGATTGACGTTATCCACGTCATAGGTACTCGGTGCCGGACCATACACTGACTGGAAATATTTCCCAAACTCATTGCAAATGACTCCAGGATCAGAGAGGACCACATCATCCAGCTTATATTGTGTTGCATAACATGTTGCATAACATGCAAACTGTTGCAAAGGCTAAAACTACTTACATAGTTATTATTCTATGTACGTAGGTAGGTACTTAGGATCGTATATTATTTTAATCAGGTGCGATAAATCTCTCTCTTTCTTTCTCTTTTTTAATTCATTTATTAGGTTTTATTTTCTGACACGTCATTTATGAAGTAAAATATGGTTGATTATTTAAATGTTGTTTATATGTTGTCTTTTGGCCTGTTTATCAAAGTGGTCTGCAGTCTGCAGTAGATGACCAGCCATTATTGTATTTATTAAGTTAGTGGATGTGCCACATTTACCTAGCATTTCACAACAACCTAATTAGCTCCTGTCTTTCTTCTTTGTCGTCTTCTCCTTCTCATCCTCCTTCTTCGTCATCTTCTTCTCCTCCTCCTCCTCCTCCTCCTCCTCCTCCTCCTCCTCCAATTTTTCCTTTTTTTTTCTTCTTCCTCCTCCTTTTCTTTCTTCTCTTCCTCTTCCGTCTTCTATGATCGAGCACATTATTATAGGTAATGTGGGTAGAGGTATACCTACCTATACATGGTATCATGAAATTAAATTGTAATGTGGGTATTGGTAATTGGTATACCTAAATATATGATGAAATCATGAAAATCTTCCTGAAAATTCCTGTGCTAATCGGATTTCTCCAGAGGGTTCCAGGCAGCATACGATTAGTGGTGGGGTTCTTGCTAAGTATCTTGATGGGAGATATCAATTCCATTCTAATCACATCATCATCCCCAGGAATATATTATGCAGTGATGCAATGATAACCTCTTCATCAGACGTAATATGTATCATTTTATTTCCTGACATAATTATTTTCCCGGGGAATATGTGGTGAAGCAATGAGGTGTACAGAAGGTATTCATGCCATACTCTATACAGGGTGTTCCAGGAAAGTTCCAGGAAATCCGTACTCTCTGTTCCCTCAAAAGCTCTCAAGAGATTTCCATTAGAAAACCGTCAGAAATTCCCATCACAAAGGTCTTCCAGTCATTGCTCCATTGCGTCTAGGTTTGGTGACGGGAGCGGTATGGCCGTGTAATCTCTGATGAAGTCATTGGGTGAACCTCTATTATTCCCCTTAGTAAAACCTACCAATTTCATTACCCATTTTTCTTGGCGTTTTCCTTTCGATTCAAGTGAGTATTAGGATTTAAAACCAACACCGTTGGCAACAGACTTTGCCCGTAATTCAGGTGTTATGGTATTATTTGCTTTAATGTCTTCATATTCGTGCACTTAGTGGGTAAGCAAGTTAAGCACAGAACATTAGATAGTTATACCGGTAACATGTAGAGGAGCACTTTGCTTCAGGAACTCACATAAGGGGAGACTTTCTCTTCTTAAGTGCTTTAATAAGCTATATCCCCGATAGGGATTGACCAATTTTTGGTCTTCACAAATTATTATTTATTAAGCCAGCCCAGTTAGCTTCGAGGGTAGTTCGCCTGCCTTGTAAGCGCTAGGTCGTGGGTTCGATTCCCGACAGGAGCAGATTTTATCCTAAACATACAAGGTTCGTTCTCGGAATGGCTGGCTTTCTTCTATCCTGTCTTTCTTTTCCCTTTGCTTTCGGGACGATAAGACCTCAGCAGTTGCAGTCTGCTCTATCAAACCTCTTCAAGAAAGAAAGAAAGAAATTCTTGAAGAAAACCGTCGGCTCATTTGGGGCAAATAGCAGAAAAGGATCTCACTCGACCCATTTTTCCGCCCCTGGTTTGGTTCTAACATTACGTTTATTAAAGCTCGAATTTATAAGCGAGAAGTATTTAGCTACTTATCACTATTTGCCATTTACTTATTCAGGTACTTGAGCCCGGGCTCCTACAATATTTACCATGTACTTGTTTGGAAATAACTTGGAGTACATATATAGAATTGAATTTAGATCCAGCTATATATTTTAAATTTTTAGTATTTATACATTGGATATATAAATATTATATACTATATTATTTTATATGTTACAATTCATTTCCAGGGATGAAATATTATGATCCTCTCGAATTGCACCGTGGATCCTTGGTCTATGTTACGGACAAAGAGCGACATTGTCCGTAATCCGTAGATGAAACCAATTCTGCCTAGAAAATTGTTTTTCAGAATGCTGGAGTGTCGTGTTCCATTTTCACATGAACTTCAACATTTATTTTAATTAAAAGTTCAATGCTTAGTATTTTTTTTTCTCTCGTATTATTTCACAATTAGGACAACATATAAGTAGGTAGGTATGTAGATATTTTTATCACTTTATTTTATAGTACCTACCTATCAGGATTCTCCTAAAGGAGCTCTTCCACCAAACCACTGGGTTTTATTGAAATACGAACATCACGAACTTGGGACTATTATTAGCTACTCACAATTATTATTCCATCCCCAGGTACTTTAGCCCCTCTTACATTAGGACTGCAACATATTACAGTGGTTTCAATTCTCGACCGAACTTTGATTTGATCGAAACATGGTAATTCCATAAACGATCAGTCTGATCGACTACTAATACATGGCGTTTTTATATTCGATAATTTGATCAAGATTTCGGACATAGTGATTTTATTGTCGGCCAATTTGATCGGGAATAGAAACGTACCCAGACAACATCATAAGTGAACTTGAGACCATTCTCAGTCTCGCAGCTTAAAATAGAAATTTAGAAATACAAAAATTTAATATGTACAAATAGTCACCAGTCGCGTATATTAGACTTCTATTTCGTTTTCTCTCCGTCTATGATCTGAATCGATTCTTTAGGAATCTGAATCGATTCTTTAGGAATCTGAATCGATTTCCCCTCTTCCCAAGCCCAAATCCGAACCTTCCCTCGTGATCTTTAGGGACTCGGAAGACGCCATCTTGGATTTCTAATATGTTTCTTAGTTTTGTCAGTCTCTTTGTTTCGCCGTAATTCTCGAATGGTTTGTCCGATCTATTGAAATTTGGCAAATTATTCACCACATAAATTAGCTAAAAAGACTTTGGTGCGTTGGGGGCCGTTTTTCTGAATTCTAGATTTCTACGGTTCACTGAAGCACTACTGTGAAAGTATAGGTAAGTAATAAAAAGCTCTACGCGTCTGATGTAGAAAACAGCTAAACTAAACCGCCTTAAACGAAAAAATGAGCTGGTCCCTTGGATTCTCGTTTATCCAGGTTCGACTGTATTTTGTTTATCTGTTTTTACGATTTTGTTCGCGGATTTCGCGATTATGTTCGCGGATTTGGCGATTTTGTTCGCGGATTTGGCGATTATGTTCGCGGATTTCGCGATTTTGTTCGCGGATTTCGCGATTATGTTCGCGGATTTCGTGATTATGTTCGCGGATTTGGCGATTATGTTCGCGGATTTGGCGATTATGTTCGCGGATTTGGCGATTATGTTCGCGGATTTAACGATTATGTTCGCGGATTTGGCGATTATGTTCGCGGATTTCGCGATTTTGTTCGCGGATTTGGCGATTATGTTCGCGGATTTCTCGATTATGTTCGCGGATTTGGCGATTATGTTCGCGGATTTCGCGATTTTGTTCGCGGATTTGG
Organism: Diaphorina citri; assembly: GCF_000475195.1. NCBI lineage: Eukaryota > Metazoa > Arthropoda > Insecta > Hemiptera > Psyllidae > Diaphorina > Diaphorina citri. The sequence goes on along the minus strand of NW_007378855.1, from coordinate 13,209 downwards.
CGATTATGTTCGCGGATTTCTATGTTTCGCGATTTTGTTCGCGGATTTCGCGATTATGTTCGCGGATTTCGCGATTATGTTCGCGGATTTCGCGATTATGTTCACGGATTTTATGTTCGCGGATTTCGCGATTATGTTCGCGGATTTCGCGATTATGTTCGCGGATTTGGCGATTTTGTACGCGGATTTCGTGACTTGGATTTGGCGATTTTGTTCGCGGATTTCGCGATTTTGTTCGCGGATTTCGCGATTATGTTCGCGGATTTCGTGATTATGGTCGCGGATTTCGCGATTTTGTTCGCGGATTTTGCGATTATGCTTGCGGATTTCGCGATTATGTTCGCGGATTTCGCGATTATGTTCGCGGATTTGGTGATCTTGTTCGCGGAATTCGCGATTATGTTCGCGGATTTTGCGATTATGTTCGCTCGCGATTTTGTTCGCGGATTTCGCGATTATGTTCGCGGATTTCGCGATTATGTTCGCGGATTTCGCGATTATGTTCACGGATTTCGATTATGTTCGCGGATTTGGCGATTATGTTCGCGGGTTTCGCGATTATGTTCGCGGATTTCGCGATTATGTTCGCGGATTTGGTGATC
>NW_007378855.1:0-11541 GCF_000475195.1 Diaphorina citri | reverse complement strand
CCCCCTTTTTTATAAAAAAAAGCCCCCTTTTTTTCCCCTTTTTTTTTTTTTTTTTTTTTTTTTAGTAGTAGCATGCCCATCTCGTAGTATGATCTGGGCAAGAGGAGATACAAATCATGATCATCGCATCGTCTCGAAATCGAAGAGAGAAGAAAGACAGGATAAGAGAGATCCAGTAGTTCCGAGAACGTAGTTCCGGGAACGAACCTTACCTGTTTAGAATAAAGTTCACGCCGGTTGGGAATCGAATCCGCGACCTGGCGCTTAGAAGGCAGGCACTCCTCCGAATGAATCAGCCTAGCTCAGGGTGAAATTTGATGTTTAACGTTATCGAATGCCCACTTCCTGTCTTGTAAGGATTTTGACGTCTATACCTCAGTACAAGGATAGGTTCCGAGAACGAACCTTACCTGTTTAGAATAAAGTTCACGCCGGTCGGGAATCGAATCCGCGACCTGGCGCTTAGAAGGCAGGCGCTTCTCCGAATGAACCAGCCTAGCTCAGGGTGAAATTTGATGTTTAACGTTATCGAATGCCCACTTCCTGTCTTGTAAGGATTTCGACGTCTATACCTCAGCACAAGGATACAAATGATGTCTATAAGGCTTACGGATAAAACCTTTGTTCTATGAATTTTTCACCATTTCACAAAGAAGATTAGGTTTGAGCTTAAGTCCTTCTACTTTTCATCCTTCTACTCTTCCTCCTCCTCCTCCTAACCTTCCTCTCTCTCTCTCTATGTAGATTCTCCTCCTCCTTTTTCTTCTTCTCCTTCTCTTCCCTCCTCCTCTTTCTCCCTCTTTAATGTGTTTTCTGATCTCCTTCTTCCTACTCCTTTTTCAAATCCTTCTTGTTATTTTTCTCTTCCTCTTCCTCCTTGTCTTCACTTTCCTCTCTCTATAATGTATTAGTCTTCTTCTATTTCTTCTGTTTATGCTTCCCTAGCTTCTCCTCTTTCTTTATTCTCCTTCTCCTATAGTCTTTCATATTATCTTTCTCCTCTCCTTCCTCCTCCTCCTGCTTTCTCTCCTCCTCCTTTCACATATCCTTCAACAAATTCAACTTCTTTCTTCCTTCCTCCTCCCTTTATATTTCCTCTCATTCTTATGATGTCCAGTCTTCTACTCCTTTTTAGTCCGTCCTTCCTTTATTATTACTAGGTTTGAGCTTAAGTCCTTCTACTTTTCATCCTTCTACTCTTCCTCCTCCTCCTCCTAACCTTCCTCTCTCTCTCTCTATGTAGATCCTCCTCCTCCTTTTTCTTCTTCTCCTTCTCTTCCCTCCTCCTCTTTCTCTCTCTTTAATGTGTTTTCTGATCTCCTTTTTCCTACTCCTTTTTCAAATCCTTCTTGTTATTTTTCTCTTCCTCTTCCTCCTTGTCTTCAGCTTCCTCTCTCTATAGTGTATTAGATTCTTCTTCTATTTCTTCTGTTTATGCTTCCCTAGCTTCTGCCCTCTCTTTATTCTCCTTCTCCTATAGTCTTTCATGTTATCAACTTCTTTCTTCCTTCCTTCTCCCCTTACATTTTCTCTCATTCTTATGATGTTCAGTCTTCTACTCCATTTTTTCTTCCACATCCTCTTTCTCCTCCTCCTTTATCTCTTCCTCCTCATTCTCCTTCTTCACCTTCTCTTCCTTATTTTACCCACTTCTCCTTCTCTTCCTTTTACTCCTTCTATCCTGAGTGTCAATTTACTTTAATGGCCCCCTTACAAACTTGTTGGAATAACCACCTTTACTTTGGCTCTGATTAAAAGTTGCCACCCCCAATATTATATAATTCTAGACGCTATTGTCTTTTACAACCTTGCATTTTACTGAATGATATTGTGAATGTGAGCATTATTATTATTATTATTATTTTCAAATCGAGGACTTTCCTTCTTTGTACGTTTGGTCAGGATGAAAAGAGAAAGAGCGAAAGAGAGATAAATAGAAATGGAGAGAGAGAGGGAGGGAGGGACATTGAACCTTAATCAATTTCTAATTAGTATTACCGTCAAAAACATACACAACTTTCTCTAGACTAAATTCTCTCTCTCTCTCTCCCTTCCTTCCTTCCTCTCTCTCTCTCTCTCACCATTTTCTTTTCTTTCGTTTCTTGAAAATTTTTCTTATTTTTCTTTAGCTCTTCTAGTTGTGTGTTTTTTTCACCACTAAAAACCACTATTCCGAAAACCCTCTTACCTTTCTAAACACATACTTTCTCTCTCTCGCTCTCTTTTTCTCTCTCTCTCTTTTTATCTCTCTCTCTCTCTCTCTCTCTCTCTCTCTCTCTCTCTACAATCTCCTTAAGAATTATTATTCACCCCTCCTCTTCATCTTAATTCTTTCTATAATTCTTCCTCGTCATATTCGTTTTCTTCTTCTTCCGCTTCTCTTCCTTCATTTTTACATCCCTATAATAGTATACGTATACGTAGGCTTGCCAATTAATGTGTTTTCTGATCTCCTTCTTCCTACTCCTTTTTCAAATCCTTCTTGTTATTTTTCTCTTCCTCTTCCTCCTTGTCTTCACCTCTCTCTATAGTGTATTAGATTCTTCTTCTATTTCTTCTGTTTATGCTTCCCTATAGCTTCTCCTCTTTCTTTATTCTCCTTCTCCTTATAGTCTTTCATGTTATCTTTCTCCTCTTCTTCCTCCTCCTTCTATCTAATCCTTTCTTCTTGTTGTCTTCATTCTCCTCCTCCTCCTGCTTTCTCTCCTTCTCTGACTTTTCACATATCCTTCAACAAATTCAACTTCTTTCTTCCTTCCTCCTCCACTTACATTTCCTCTCATTCTTATGATGTCCAGTCTTCTACTCCATTTTTTCTTCCACATCCTCTTTCTCCTCCTCCTTTATCTCTTCCTCCTCTTTCTCCTTCTCCACCTTCTCTTCCTTATTCTACCCACTTCTCCTCATTTTACTCCTTTCTATCCTGAGTGTCAATTTACTTTAATGGCCCCCTTGCAAACTTGTTGGAATAACCACCTTTACTTTGGCTCTGATTAAAATTTTCCACCCCCCCACCCCCAATATTACATAATTCTAGAAGCTATTGTCTTTTACAACATTGCATGCATTTTACTGGAAGATGTTGATGTTGTGAGCTTTATTATTATTTTTTTTTAAATCGAGGACTTTCCTTCTTTGTATGTAAGGTTTTGGTGTATGAGTAATACCTATGTATCTACTTATTATTGACGTCTGAGCCAGTTGGCGTTCTACAAACTTAGGGTAAGTGTACCATTTATTCGCCCACCTAAAAAACGTACCATTTATTGGCCCACCTGTGGGTCTAAGCCACATAAGTCTGAACTGGACGAACTTTTTCAAGATCCAATTTTATCTTAATGTGTTTTCTGATCTCCTTCTTCCTACTCCTTTTTCAAATCCTTCTTGTTATTTTTCTCTTCCTCTTCCTCCTTGTCTTCACCTTCCTCTCTCTATAGTGTATTAGATTCTTCTTCTATTTCTTCTGTTTATGCTTCCCTAGCTTCTCCTCTTTCTTTATTCTCCTTCTCCTTATAGTCTTTCATGTTATCTTTCTCCTCTTCTTCCTCCTCCTTATTCTTTCTTCTTGTTGTCTTCATCCTCTTCCTCCTGCTTTCTCTCCTTCTCTGACTTTTCACATATCCTTCAACAAATTTAACTTCTTTCTTCCTTCCTCCTCCCTTTACATTTCCTCTCATTCTTATGATGTTCAGTCTTCTGCTCCTTTTTTCTTCAACATCCTCTTTCTCCTCCTCCTTTATCTCTTCCTCCTCATTCTCCTTCTTCACCTTCTCTTCCTTATTCTACCCACTTCTCCTCCTCTTACTCCTTTCTATCCTGAGTGTCAATTTACTTTAATGGCCCCCTTGCAAACTTGTTGGAATAACCACCTTTACTTTGGCTCTGATTAGAATTTTCCACCCCCAATATTACATAATTCTAGAAGCTATTGTCTTTTATAACCTTGCATTTTACTGAAAGATATTGTGAATGTGACCATTATTATTATTATTTTCAAATCGAGGACTTTCCTTCTTTGTACGTTTGGTCAGGATGGAAAGAGGGGAAAATGGAGGGCAAGAAATGAGAGAGTAAAAGTAGGAGGAGAAGAATGGAAAGGAGGAGGAGATGAAGGAGAATTTAACAAAAATAGGAAGTGGAGAAGAAGGGAGGATAAGGAATAAGAAAGGAAAACGAAGAAAAAGAGGAGAAAGGATAATAGAGAGAGGGGACGATAACTTATATTTCATGTAAAGTCCCGCCACAATAATATTAACAACAGCAATAATGTCCACAGCAGAAAATCCTAGGGATTTCTGTGGCGTTGGATTTGACAAGATAGGGTAAGACTGGACAGGACAGGGTAGGACAGGATGGGATGGGAGAGGACAAAACATTACACCTTGGATCAAGACGTCTAAAACTTATGAAAAATGGAAACCTCGTTCCGATTATGTTGGATATTGGACTTTGTTGTTTTTATCAACTTTTTTACTTCTTGTTTTCTACAATATGGTAAGCGTGAGACGGACTTTACGTCTTTACGAAGACGATGTACCTACCTAGGTACACTGAGAAAAAACAAGGGTGCCGGCAGCTCAATCGGGTGACTGGGTGGCGGAACTCTAATACTAAACTCTATATCGGGAAGCTCAACACTATAATTTAGTACCTATTCCAAATAATGTCCACAGCAGAAAATCCTAGGGATTTCTGTGGCGTTGGATTTGACAAGATAGGGTAGGACTGGACAGGACAGGGTAGGACAGAATGGGATGGGAGAGGACAAAACATTACACCTTGGATCAAGACGTCTAAAACTTATGAAAAATGGAAACCTCGTTCTGTCATGTTGGATATTGGACTTTGTTGTTTTTATCAACTTTTTTACTTCTTGTTTTCTACAATATGGTAAGCGTGAGACGGACTTTACGTCTTTACGAAGACGATGTACCTACCTAGGTACACTGAGAAAAAAATAGGGTGCCGGCAGCTCAATCGGATGACTGGGTTCCGGCACTCTAATGTTGAACTCTATATCGGGAAGCTCAACACTATAATATAGCATTCCAACAGCCTAACTCGGGGGAAGTAACCTAATAATAGAGTTCTTCCACCCAAAACTTGTGGCACCCTGTCACCATAAGTGTATGAGAATTCAGAGAGTTACCTATCACTCGTTTCTGTTTGACTGAGCTCGAACCACGAACCTCCAGATGAGAACACCACTGAGGTTGGTTTGAACCATGGGGAGGGAATTAGGTTTGAGAATGGGAGAATTAGGATTGATAATTGGGAGGGAGGGGGGAAGCTATCCCGTATTGTTTGGGAAAGTCTCTGACGGCATTAATGTCTGATTACATTGCCGGATATAAATCAGAGGGGAAGGGAGGGGGAGAAAGGGGGGGAGTAAAGAGGAGGGAGAGAGGGGTGCACCCCTTAAGAGAATCCCCGACTGAGAATAAGACGAAGTAAGCAAGGCGATTAATCAAATATAAGACGGCCATAAATTTCTCAAGTACACAAACACAATGTGAAGGAGGAGAAGAAGAGGAGGGGGAGGAGGAGGAGGATCAGAAAGAGAAGGAGAAAAAGAAGAAGAAGAAGGAGGAGAGATGAAGATGGAGAAGAAAAAGAAAGAAGAGATGACGAAGGAGGAGGAGTAGAAGTAGGAATAGGAGAAGAGGAGTAATCAAATATAAGACGGCCATAAATTTCTCAAGTACACAAACACAATGTGAAGGAGGAGAAGAAGAGGAGGGGGAGGAGGAGGAGGAGGAGGAGGATCAGAAAAAGAAGGAGAAAAAGAAGAAGAAAGAGGAGAGATGAAGATGGAGAAGAAAAAGAAAGAAGAGATGACGAAGGAGGAGGAAGAGGAGGAGTAGAAGTAGGAATAGGAGAAGAGGAGGAGCATGAGGAGGAGGAGGAGGAGGATCAGAAAGAGAAGGAGAAAAAGAAGAAGAAAGAGGGGAGATGAAGATGGAGAAGAAAAAGAAAGAAGAGATGACGAAGGAGGAGGAAGAGGTATAAGTAGTAGATCTTACTAACGCTTCTTCCAGTTTCTCTCCTCCACCTCTTACCAGTATTATGAGAGAGAATCTAGAAGGATCAAAAGAAAGAGGGGAAGAGAATACAAGGTTTGTGAACCTCTCCCTCTCCTCCACTAAGGGATGAGAGGGGAAGTAGGAGAGGTGGAGGGGAGAGGGGGATATTAAGATTTAGTAGCAACACACAGCTGAGGTATCGGTTGGGGATAACTAAACTAACGTGTTGGAATTATCAGCAATTAATCTTGCAATGAAACTCTATCTCTAAGAAGATGAAGGAGAAGAAGAAGAAGAAGAAGAAGAAGAAGAAGAAGAAGAAGAAGAAGAAGAAAAGGAAGAATCTTGAAATGGCTCTATAGGTTGAAATTATTAGTTTGTCCCACATCAGATAGGCGATAAGAGGTACAACATTTCGTTACATTTCACATTTAGGTGGTAAGTAAGACTTTTATGTTCGCGGATTTGGCAATTATGTTCGCGGATTCGCGTCCCGAATCGACATTTTGGATATTTGGCAAGCCTACGTATACGGTATACCTATTCTCTCTTCTCCTCAATCTTCTCCCCCTTTTAGCTCATCCCTCTTCCTTTTCACATCTTATTTATCTCCCCCTCCGTCTACCTGACACATCCATCCTTCCCCTGTTATTCTTTCTCTCACCAGATTTTCTCCTCCCTGTCCTCAATTTTCTTCTCATCCCTCCCACCGTCCCACCCCACCTCTTCCCCCCCCTCATTTCATCTGAATATTCAACCTACACCTTCTCCTTACCCCATCTATCCTCCAGGTGATGCATACCCACTTCACCTCCCCCCTCCTTTCATTCAAATGCACCCCCACCTCCATCATATTATATTTATCTTCCTTCTCCTCCTCCCTCTTCCTTTCTCATCTCATCCACCCCACTCCTTCCTCCCCCCCTCCCTTAAATGCGCACCCCTTCCCCTCACTTCATCATAGCTTCATTTTTCAATAAATTTCTCTCTCGCCCCCGAGTTTTTCATTAATCATCCATACACATTTACACATACCTACACAGATATACATAGGTAGATACATACATACATAGGTATACATAATATAAATATATAGATAGGTAGGTAGGTACATACGGAGCAGATTTTCTGCGTGGTAATCAAATTTTGTAAAAAAAAAAAAATCATCACCATAATCTTCGCCATACGCAGGGCTTTACGTACGGATGTCATCTTCAGTCCCGAAATCGAAAAGAGAAGGAAGACAGGATTAAGCCAGCCGTTCCGAGAACGAACCTTATCCAGGATAAAATCCGCCCCGGACCAGCTGTTTTTAGTAAGACCTAAACAGATTCTGCAGTGACTATTTTCCTCCTGAAATCGATTTTAAAAAAAAAAAAAAAAAAAAATCATCACCATAATCTTCGCCATACGCAGGGCTTTACGTATGGATGTCATCTTGAGTCCCGAAATCGAAAAGAGAAGGAAGACAGGATTAAGCCAGCCGTTCCGAGAGCGAACCTTATCAGGATAAAACCCGCCCCGGAACAGCTGTTTTTAGTTAGACCTAAACAGTTACTGCAGTGACTATTTTCCTTCTGAAATCGAGAGGAGAGGACGTAGGGAGGGGAGAATGTCAGCCGTTCCAAGAACAATCATATCTGTTTCGAATAAAGTTCGCCTTGGGCGAGAATCGAACCTGCGGTCTAACCAGGCTGGCACCAAAGGATTGCAAAGCCAATACCTACATATTGTAGGAATCTGGATTGTAGGAGCTTTGGGGGAGAGGGGGGGGGGGAGGAGGAGGAGGAGGAGGAAGGGAAGAGGAGAAGGAGGAGGAGAAGGAGGGAGGTGTGAAAAGCTGAGCAACATGTTGCATTCAAACTTTATCTAATACCTACCTACATCTACCTACGTGTATATAAACTGTGAAAATATATCGTAGGCGTTTTATGCTGTACCGGGGGCGTCGGACTGTGACAGCGAAAAATTTAGTAAAGAAAAAGAGTTTTGTTTTTTTGTTTTTTTTTTTTTTTTTTTTTTTTTTTTTTTAAGAGGTTTGACAGAGGGAACTGTAACTCTAGGGTCTTATCGTCCCGAAATCGGAGAGAGAAGGAAGACAGGATAGGAGAAAGCCAGCCGTTCCGAGAACGAACATTATCCCATCAGGATAAAATCCGCCCCGGGCGGGAATCGAACCCGCGGCCTAGCGCTTACAAGGCAGACGCAAAGAGGAAAAATATAAAGTGGTGCATTAATTTTTCATTATAGAATACGAGTAAAATGTCAAAATACCTAAGAAGTCAGCAAAATGAGTAAGCTAAGGAGGTACTGATATATACGTACCTCATTCAGATATGTACTGAGAAACATTCCTGAGAAAAAAATTTCCCTACGGGGTCTCCCGAAGGCCCAATGTGAATTTTTCGTTTCTGTTGAATAGGTATAGGTATCTTTCTTTACAGGATTTTACAAAAATCTGCCAAATGCTCCATAATTATTGTGGAACAAATCAGCAATCAGCCCTGATGGGGTGATTGTTTTAACCTTATTGTAGCCCAAATATCCATTTGGTTTTAGCTACTAACATTTTACGAGTGCTTGATGCCTTTAGTATTCAACCTTTACTATTCCTTTGGCAAGGGAAATTCAGGCTGGTATTCTCCCTCTAAAATCCCCCAGCCAGACTAATCTGCAGGTCTACTCCCTCTGTAAGTCTATAAAGTCCCCCAGCCAGACTAAGCTGCAGGTCTACTCCCTCTATAAGTCTATAAAGTCCCCCAGCCAGACTTGATTATTTGTGGGTAGGTAGGATTTTTATTTTATTCTTCAGAACAATTCAATCTCGAGCTCAACAAACTTTGAGCTGAACCCTCCTCGTCTAAAACTTTAGCAGAATAGCTCAAGTTTGTGTCGGAGAGGAGGAGGAGGAGAAGAAGAAAAGAAGAAGGAGGAGCAGGAGGAGGAAGAGGTATAAGTAGTAGATCTTACTAACGCTTCTTCCAGATTCTCTCCTCCCCGTTTTACGAGTATTATGAGAGAGAATCTAGAAGGATCAGAAGAAAGAGGGGAAGAGAATACAAGGTTTGTGAACCTCTCCCTCCCCTCCACTAAGGGATGAGAGGAGAAGTAGGAGAGGTGGAGGGAGGAAGGGAGGAGGTGGAGGGAGGGATATAAAGATTTAGTAGCAACACACAACTGAGGTATCGTTTGGGATATCTAAACTAACGTGTTGGAATTATCAGCAATTAATCTTGCAATGAAACTCTATCTCTAAGAAGATGAAGAACGAGAAGAGAAGGAGAAGGAGGAAGAAGAAGAAGAAGAAGAAGAAGAAGAAGAAGAAGAAGAAGAAGAAGAAGAAGCAGAAAAGGAAGAATCTTGAAATGGCTCTATAGGTTGAAATTATTAGTATGTCCCTCATCAGATAGGCGATAAGCGGTACAACATTTCACATTTAGGTGGTATTATAAGTAAGACTAGGTCAATAATACGAGTGCAAAGCTTTTATCGACTGTTAGAGTCGAACCCAGGACTTTCTGCATGGCAAGTAAGCGTAACTCTAGCTTTACTAAGAAGAAGAAGAAGCAGAAAAGGAAGAATCTTGAAATGGCTCTATAGGTTGAAATTATTAGTATGTCCCTCATCAGATAGGCGATAAGAGGTACAACATTTCATATTTAGGTGGTAAGTAAGACTAGGTCAATAATACGAGTGCAAAGCTTTTATCGACTGTTAGAATCGAACCCAGGACTTTCTGCATGGCAAGTAAGCGTAACTCTAGCTTTACTGATAACCGTGCTATTTGAAGCAGTGGCAGATAACGCAGAATATTTAAACCCCCCAAACACAAAGGAAGTATCATTCCAACCTCCACTGGCACAAAGCTCAGAAAATTTCACCATCAGCAAAAGACGCACCCTAACTCAAGCATCATACCGATCATCTAGCAATTTTTCGACAAAGCTCTCGAAAAAAAAAAAACACACCTTCACCAAGTTTCTTTCTCATTTTCTTCTGATGATTCTAGAAAATCTCGGAGGGAAGTGGAAAGAAGAAGGAGTGCAAAAGTGGGAAGGATAATTGAGAAGTGGGAAGGAGTAGGAAAAGCAAGAGGAGGAGAAGAAGGAAGAAGAGGAGGAGTGGAAGGAGGAGGAGAAGAAGAGGAGGAGTGGAAGAAGGAGAAGGAGGAGAAGGATGAGCAAAAGGAGGAGGAGAAAAAGGAGAAGGATGAGCAGAAGGATAAGAAGGAAGAGGAGGAGTGGTAGGAGGAGGAGGAGAAAAAGGAGAAGGATGAGCAGAAGGATAAGAAGGAAGAAGAGGAGGAGTGGAAGGAGGAGGAGAAAAAGGAGAAGGATGAGCAGAAGTATAAGAAGGAAGAAGAGGAGGAGTGGAAGGAGGAGGAAAAAAAGGAGAAGGATGAGCAGAAGGATAAGAAGGAAGAAGAGGAGGAGAAGAAGGAGAAGGAGGAGCAGAAGGATAAGGAGGAGGAGGAGAAGGAGGAGAAGGAGGAGCAGAAGGATAGTGGGAAGGATAATTGAGAAGTGGGAAGGAGTAGGAAAAGCAAGAGGAGGAGAAGAAGGAAGAAGAGGAGGAGTGGAAGGAGGAGGAGGAGAAGAAGAGGAAGAGTGGAAGAAGGAGAAGGAGGAGAAGGATGAGCAGAAGGAGGAGGAGAAAAAAGGAGAAGGATGAGCAGAAGGATAAGAAGGAAGAAGAGGAGGAGTGGAAGGAGGTCAATAATACGAGTGCAAAGCTTTTATCGACTGTTAGAGTCGAACCCAGGACTTTCTGCATGGCAAGTAAGCGTAACTCTAGCTTCACTAATAACCGTGCTATTTGAAGCAGTGGCAGATAACGCGGAATATTTAAACCCCCCAAACACAAAGGAAGTATCATTCCAACCTCCACTGGCACAAAGCTCAGAAAATTTCACCATCAGCAAAAGACGCACCCTAACTCAAGCATCATCCCGATCATCTAGCAATTTTCCGACAAAGCTCTCGAAAAAAAACAAACCTACACCAATTTTCTTTCTCATTTTCTTCTGATGATTCTAGAAAATCTCGGAAGGAAGTGGGAAGGAGAAGGAGTGCAAAAGTGGGAAGGATAATTGAGAAGTGGGAAGGAGTAGGAAAAGCAAGAGGAGGAGAAGAAGGAGAGGAGTGGAAGGAGGAGGAGAAGGAGGAGCAGAAGGATAAGGAGAAGGAGGAGCAGAAGGATAAGGAGGAGGAGAAGGATGAGGAGGAGAAGGAGGAGCAGAAGGATAAGGAGGAGAAGGAGGAGCAGAAGGATAAGGAGGAGGAGCAGCAGCAGAAGGATAAGGAGGAGGAGGAGCAGAAGGATAAGGAGGAGGAGGAGGAGCAGCAGCAGAAGGATAAGGAGGAGAAGGAGCAGAAGGATAAGGTGGAGGAGGAGCAGAAGGATAAGGAGGAGGAGGAGGAGGAAGGGAAGGAGGATAAGGAAGAGAAGGAAGAAGGAGAAGGAAAAGAAAGAAGTTCAAGGGTGCCAAGCGAGGACGAGTCCCAGGATTGTCGAGCTT
>NW_007378854.1:80685-81275 GCF_000475195.1 Diaphorina citri | reverse complement strand
AAAAAAACTTTAGAGAACCGGAACCCCCTCAACTACCACCAGTGTCCCTGCAACTCACAACACTACCAAACTGAATTGAGCCCCTTCATTTTCCACGCCCCTGCAACCCGCACCGCAGCCAAGCTGAAACCTGAGAAATCTTGGTGAAGAGCTTGAGAAGAGTTTGGCTAGGAGTACCCCATAATAAATATTCAAACTTCGTAATAAAGAGACAGAAAAAACGGAGAAAGGAAGAGAGTAGAGGAAGAAGGGAGGGATGGAGAGAAAGACGAGAATGGAGGAGGAGACGACTGAAAAACTAAAAAAAAAAAAAGGGAAAGAGAGGAAGAAGGGAGAGATGGATGGAGAAAGAAAAGATGGGTGGAAAGGAGAAAATGGAGGAAGAGGGGAAAAGAAATTTAAACAAAAGAGAAAAGAGAAGAAGGGGAAGGGGAAGGAAGAGGAAAATAAATTTTAACAAAAAAGAGGAGACGAGGAGAAAAAAGGGAAAGTGGAGAAAAATGGAAGAACGTAAAAAGCTATAAAAACCGAAATTTTGAGGATAAGAACATTAAAAAAGAGGAGAGTTTTTTTTTTTTTTTTTTATAATA
>NW_007378854.1:79674-79896 GCF_000475195.1 Diaphorina citri | reverse complement strand
GGAAGAGGAAGGCCATCTCCTCCTCCTTCTCCTCCTCCTCTTTCCTTACTTTTTCTCCTTTTCCGCCTCTCGTCCTCCCCTCCTGACCTAACTGTTTTTCGTTCCTTTTTTGACCAAAAGTTCCTTTAGTAGTCCAATGCCCCAAGTAAAGAAAAAAAATCTCAATTTTGCTCTCTCTTTCTTCTCTCATTATAAGTTTAGTATTTGTTCCTCTCTCTCTCT